>NC_041218.1:6769991-6812870 GCF_002837175.3 Physeter macrocephalus | reverse complement strand
TGTGTGTGTCTGTGTGTCTGTGTGTGTGTGTCTGTGTGTGTCTGTGCGTGTGTGTGTGTCTGTGTGTGTCTGTGTGTGTCTGTGTCTGTGTGTGTCTCTGTGTCTGTGTCTGTGTGTTTGTGTGTGTCTGTGTGTGTTTGTGTGTGTGTCTGTGTGTGTCTGTGTGTGTGTGTGTGTGTGTGTGTGTGTAAAAAGCTTGGGCCTCCTCAAATTAAGTTCTGTTCAGGGCCCAGAGAACCATCTATAAGTAGCAACCCAGTCCGCCCACTTCCCTCGTTTGCGCTCAGAGTAGCACCGTACGCTCTGCCCGTAGGGTGCATTTTCACACCCTCCTTTCATCCATCCAGTTCTGGGAGGTGTGTAGACAGGCACTTTTGAACCAAGCGCTAAGAAGACAGTGGCCTGTGCAAGGCTGAGTGAGTTACAAGAAGACCTGCATCTCCAGATTTCTGGCCTTTGTGACCTTTGAGCTGAATCCCTCTTTTGGTCGTTTGTCACCGAGACTGAAGTCACTGACTCAGGAGGAACACGTGTTCCTTTTTTCTGTAGTGAAGACAGAGACAGCCTCAGGGGATTGTCCCCTCCAGAGTCTGCTGAACTGTCTGAAGGAGATCCCAGAGGCCCGGGACAAGCAACCCAGCCCCTCGGGAGCAAGGGACCCACGGCTGCAGGAGGACCCAGGGGCCTGGAAAAGGAATTCTGGAGGTAAAGGCCACTGGCTGGGCAGGGAGGCCCCTGGACGTCAACCGCTGCCTTTCTCCGCTCCAAGCAGGGCAGTGGGTGACCCTCCACAGGCAGACACTCGGGCGCACACATCCGTGTGTCGGTCGGAGTAGCCAGATGTCGGGGATCATGCTGTAAAAGGACGTAGGCATGTAGGAGGTGCAGCAATGCGGTAACATTCCAGATTGGCTCTTACCGTAGGAGCTGAGGGTTCCAGAAGGAAGGAGGGGATGGTTGGGAGGGAGAGAGACGGAAAATAGGGGGCGTAGCTCCAGGCGGTAGACGTGCCGGGTATCATTTTGACGAGCGGGTTCTTGTCACATTCGCGTGGGCTCATCCCAGGACTCTGAGAGAGTCGATCTGAGATGGGCGTGCTGCCCTTGAAGGCAGGACCCTGGCTTGGTGCTGCCTGGGGTGGGCGGCTTGGCATCACCCCTCAGCAGAAATCTCTGGAGGTGGGGGTGGGACCGGGTCCATCTACTGATGATTGAGCAGCGGTGACCTTGGAGCCGAGACGGCCGTGGAGGCCCCATCCTAACCCTGTGAAGGCCTCATGAGGGGCTTCCCACAGGGCCCCGCCCCCTCCAGACCCCTCCCCCCGGGCCTGGGCCTGGAGCTGGCAGCGTGCTCTCTGCAGTGAAGGTGGAGGACGGCTGGGCCCAGGGGCCCCCAGACCCCGCATCCTGTCAGCTCAGCAAGCGGACCCACGGCCCTTCTGCCGCGGGCAGCCCCAGGGACAGTGGAGGCACCGCCTGGGTCCGAGCGCCCAGCTGGGGCTCTGCAGCTCGAGGTGAGGCCTGGGCCTGTCTGCTCGAGTCTTCGCAGGTGGGGTTCTCAGCGCCCCCAACAAGGTCCTGCCAGCCCACAGGGGACGGGGCACTTGCCTGTCTCCTGGGCGGGGAGGCATCCACCTGGCCGCCCTTCTCAGGCGGTTAATCCCTTCCCTTAACCCCCGTCCTCCTTAACCCGGGCCCTTGCCCAGGGAGCCTTCCACCGTAAGGACCGGGGTCTTGCAGAGAATTCCCACCCGTCGGGAAACGGGCCCCTACGTGTGACGCTCCCAGCCCTGCCCCCGGGCCTGGGTTCAGCTGGCGTCGCTCCCCGAGACTGGGGAGCGGAAAGCGGATCAGAGCCCGCACAGGAGGGTGTCCTGCCCGGCGGGCTCCCGCGCCTGGTACGGGACTCGCCGCCCCTGCGGAAGGCAGGCCAGGCAGCCAGCCGGGGCTGGGCCAGAGACGGTGACGGGGCATCTCCCCTGTCCCAGCCGGCAGCACCTCGAGCTCACCCCTGGAAGCCCTGGAGGCCTGTCTGAGGGGCCTCCCCCTGAGCGGGTCGTTACCTTCCCAGCCGCTGGCCAGCTCCTGGTCCCGGAGCCCCCAGCCAGGAGACCCCGGGTCTCAGAGGCCCGCGCTGCAGCGCCTCGGATCACACGGCAAAGGTAGACTGCGTCGTGGGCTCGGGGTGACGTTTGTCCCTGTGCACAGAACGGGGGACGCCAAAGGCACCGTCAGGTCCCCCCTCCTCGTCCCAGGCCTCAGGGGTGCAGCCCTTCTCCCCCAGCCCCCTCTCTTGCCTACCCCCAAACAGCCCCTGCATTTGGTGGAAGCCAGTGAAACTCCTCTGCCCACTGTCTCCACTGAGAGGTTCCCTTACCCTCTAGGCCCACAAGACCAGTGGTTGGGTTTATGTGGGTTAACGTGCTACGGGATTTTAATCAGCGCCACGAGTGCCCTAACCTAAGGGGAGATCCCAGTGGGAGAGGCGTTGGGGCAGGTCTGGGCGCCCGTCCACAGCCCAGGGCCCAGGGGACCTCTTCTCCTGTGGTTTTCCCATGACGCCAGCTGTGCTGTTTCCCGCAGAGGTGGTCTTGGGGCCTCTTCTGGCTCTGGGCCTGCAGGGCTGCATGAGAGACAGCCCTGCCCTCCCTGCAGGCTCCCAAGGCACCTCCACCAGCTTCTCTTCGTCCAGCAGCATTGACGGGGACCTGGATTTCCAGAGCCCTGAGGGCAGCCAGGGGCATCGGCCTGGAAAAGGTGAGCTGGCCGGCCTGAGGCTGGGAGTGGATTCTGGGGAAGGACGGGAGGCGCCCCCTGCCCACCGCCATGTGTCCGGCCCAACCAGGTCAGGCCGTCGTGCCCGGTGCCAGCAGCAGAGCGGGGACGCCACGGCGGGTGCAGACGCAGGAGCTGTTTTGGGGGGCGGGGGTCTCTTTAGGTCACTTGGCTCAGAAGGGGCAGGACGACATCTAAGATGTCTTAAAAAGTCAAAAGATCTCCTTTAACATCAAATTCTTCCTCATCCCAGCCACGAAGAAGTCAGTGTCTGTCATAGCCACTGACTTTCCAACTTAAGGAAAAACGTCGTGAGGTTTGTGTGAAACCACCTTAGAGGGTGTGTTTGGTGGCTGCGCGTCGGGGTACCTCCTCGTGGAGGCCTCCGTGGGAGCTGTCCCCTCTTCGGGGCCTTTTCCTCCGCCTGAATAATCGCAGTGCTCTCCGTCTGCCTTGTCCGTGGACAGCCGGTCCCCGGGGCTCTCCTCTGTGTTTCGGCCTCACCCACTGTCAGTGGAAAGGCCTGGAGCTGCACCCAGGGCTCCGCGCCAGGCCAGCCGGGGCCATCGGGCCGGCCTGGGGCCTCCGGTGTCCCTGGGCCTGGGTCCCTGCACCTGCCACGGGTCAGCCCCTTGGGCGGGGGGGCTTTTACCTCCCAACATGCAGCCGAGTGTTCTTTTTAACGTTTAGTTCTTAGTAGGTAACAGATCGTTCGGTCTCGCTTAAAAGCTACGGAAGGTTGCGGAGGAGGGGTGGCGCCTGTGTCGCTGAGCCACCCGCCGCTGTGACTTCCAGGGGCGCCGCGCATGGCCCGGCATCCTGCGCGCAGCCCCTCCACCGTGCTTTCTGTTTTCATGCTTCCCTTTGGCGTCTTCCCACGTTTGGTCTTAGCGCCCTCAGCGCCGTGCTGCCCCCTCCTCTCTTCCCCGCAGCTGTGCGGTGGGCTGTGGTCGGGACCAGGACATTCCTTCTCAAGCATATCCTCTATCAACAGGCCTGGTTTTCTAAGTCACCCAAACGGCAGGCGATCTCACGCCGCCTTGTGGAAGCTTCCAGCCCAGCTCCCCAGCTCCCCGTGTTGCCCCAGAACTCAGCAGCGTCCGTGGGGAAAGCTGTGTGTGGGGTTCCTCTCGTGACTTTGCAATTCCAGCCTCACAGTGGCCTGAAGCTCTGGCAGTTTCTCTTTTCTCCTGCTCTGCCTGGCCCAGCATCAGCAAACGCCTTCAGGAAAGAGCATGGCTGAGGTGACAGCTGACCCAGGCAGGGCCTTTTCTAGAATTTCCGTCCAGGGACTTCCCTGGTGGTCCAGTGGTCAGGACTCCGCGCTTCCATTGCCGGGGGCGCGGGTTCAGTCAGTGGTCAGGGAACTAAGATGCCTCATGCCGTGTGGCACAGCCAAAAAAAAAAAAGAAAAAGAATTTTCGTCCACCTAGTTCCTATTGTATCCACAGCTCTGTCACTAGAAATACGATTTTGGCAGTTCGGTTTTTTCCCAAGTTGAAAGGCATTAGCGTTGCCCTTCTTGACCTGCTCCATCCTTGGCCTTTCCCTCTTTGAGTAGCGAAGGCAGCCTGATGACGTTCCAGCTTCAGGGCCCGTCTCCCCCACCACAGACCCCTGACCAGTTTCTGTGTAGGCGGCCGAGCTGGGGAGGCCTCTCCCAGGGCCGCCGGGAGGCAGGAGTGACGGGTTTGGGGCCAGGTCCCCCCACCCCGGGTGCCCTGAGCCGGCGTGACCGGCCTCGGGCCCCGCGCCTCCTCCAGTAGCTCCGGCTGCACCGGACACAGGGCACAGGCGAGGCTCCTGGGGTTCACAGGACCGAGCTCTGACCAGCCAAGAGCGCGAGCGTTGGGTTTTCACAGGAAGCCCCGTGGGAAGCTCCCCGCTCCAGGGCCTGGAGAACTGCCTCAGAGAGATACCTGCACCTGGGCCGCAGCCCACCTGGTCCTGCTCCTCGGCAGGGCACAGGGGGCCATGGAGAGTGGAGCCCAAGAACTGGACGGCGGGCATGGAAGGTAAAGCGCTGCCCGGCGTCTGAAGGATCTTGAGACTTCTGGAAGGTTCCCCGGCAGCCTTCCAGAGCAGCTGGAGGCCAGCGCCAGGGACCGCCCTGGGCGCTGCCTCCCCAGAAGCTGGTGGGCCCCCATCCCGGCCTGAGATGAGATGATGTCCTGGAAACGGCCTGGGCAGAGGCTTGTCGGTGGTGAGGCGGGACGGGACACCCAGCCCCACTGCTGCCCCAGATCCGGGCCCGAGCCGGGGCCTTGGCCACAGAGTGTCTGTATCTTGGCTGTCGGCCCCACGTGCCTTGGCGTCCAGCACGGCCGCTGAGCTGTGGGGCTGCCGGGAGTCTGGGTAGCTGGGTCGGGGCGTAAGGAGATCCTGGAGGATCCGGGAGGCTCCCGGGAACGTCTGCGGGGCTGTTGTATGGCGCGCTCCAGGAGCTTGTGAGCCCGAGAATCCAACATGACAGAAGTTGTTCCCTGTCCAGTGACTTCCTGGCCTCGGTGCCAACACGGGGCCCCCGGGCTGACAGGCCTCTTGGCTTCTCATTGAAACAGGACTGAGGGGCGAGGCCTGTGAGCCGGCCCACCTGGGACAGCGAGGGGGTGACGTGCCCACCAGGAGCCTCCGCCTGGCCAGCCCACAGGCACTTGCCTCTGGCACCATCCCTGCCTGCCACCAGCGAGGCCCCAAGGACCCCGGGGCCGCCAGGCCAGGACCGTGGAGGCGGCTCCCAGATGGTGAGCTGCCTCTGGCCCGGGACTTGCTGGCACGTCTTCCCTCCCGATACAGTGTTTGACGAGGGAACAGGTTTCCCCTCCCCTCTGCACTCCTCTGTTCCTTCCTTATCTCACCCATTCTGGACTGCCAGCTGGAGTGTGTGTACATTTCCCAAAGACTGCTGGCTGCAGTGCCCCGAGGTGTGCTGAAAAGAAGCGGGGAAAGCACTGCTTTTATCCAGAATTTGGGTCTCTCGGGGGGAAGACTGGTTGTTTCCTCTGTTGTACTAGTTGCCTGGCGGTGGAGGCGTGTGTCCTGCTGCAGCTGCAGCGTAGTTGAACTCACAGCAGAATTCCTCCCTAGAGTTGCTGAAGTGGGCTGGTGGGGTCTGACTCACCTGAGTAGGTACAGTATTTCTGATACTCGCACCAGGCAAGAAAGAGCTGGTTTGGAGGGCCTCCTGTGGACCTAACTGAATCTCTCCTCAGGCTGCTGGTCCTGAGTGAGTGCAAGTAGGAGGGGCTGCCTGGCTTATAAGACCCGGAGCCTGGCTGGAACCAGACTGCTAATGGCTTCCAGGGTCTCGAGACTTCTGGAAGGGTCCCCGGCGGCCTTTCCAGAGTGGCTGGGGGCCGGGCCAGGCTCTGGCTTTGCATCTGTCCGCCCCCCGTGGCCAGAGAGGAAGCTGTTCAGGGTCCACCAGAGCTTGAATGGCGCTGAGCTGAGAAGGGACCAGCTCCGCGAGCCCGCCCGTTGAGGCAGAGGGCCCTCCTGCCTGGCCTTGGGCTGACGGACAGAGGCTCCTTTATTGCCATTTGCCCAGGGCCAGCCGCCAAGCCCTCCCCACTCCACTGCCTGGAGAACTCTCTGAAGGGGATCTTGCCCGGGGGGCCCCTGCGCTTCGCCTGCCTGGCCGACCCCGTGCCGGGCCCCAGCCGCAGCCCCAGCCGCAGCCCCAGCCGCAGCCCCAGCATCAGCAGCTCAGAAGGAGAAGACCCAAGGCTGGAGCCTGAGCTCTGGCAGCCTCCCCTGCAGGGTGAGCTTGCTGGGGAGAGGAGAGCCGGCAGCCCCGCCCCAGGGCGCAGGCCCCGCCCTGACCCCGGCTTTGTTTGTGACAGAGAGGGACCGCCTTCCCAGCCGCCAGGGCCTTGGCCCTCCTTCCCCACGCCCTGGCGGCCCTCGAGCTGGCAGCGGCCCTGGGGAAGGCCGGAGAAGAGGCGGGGCCGGGGACCACCGTGGTCTCAGTGCAGGTGAGCCTGGGGTCTCCTGAGAAGGGGGCGTGTCCCCCAGGAGGGCCAAGGGTCCAGAGACTGGCTTCTCTGAGTCCCACCCATCACTTTGCCTGACTCTTGCCAGAAAGTTCCCTACTTTTGTCACACTTGAGTTCCCCGTAGGATGAGCTGCGTCCAAGAGAGAAGGCGGGGATATTGAGGCACATGGGGCCCCAGGAGGGTTAAATTAGCGTGTTTAATTGGAAAGTCTGACAGTAAACTTGATTTATATATATATATATAGATTTATATATATATATATATATAATTTTATATGTGTATATAATATATGCACGTTACACACACTTAATAACATACGTACGTATACATACTGTTGTGTCGGTCCCAGTATATCGATAGTGAAGCTCTCAGCTAGGAACACCTGGGGCCCTCACCCCAGCTCGTGTTACTCGTAGCGGGCCAGCCCCACACACTGGAGCCCCACACACCGGAGCCCCACTGGAGCCAGTGTCGTGTGCTGTAGGACGCACTTCGGCAGAAACCGTCAGGGAACCTGGAGGCACAGGATGTATTACTTGCAGGTCGTGGAGGTTACGTGGCACGCCCACTGGCGAGGTGCGGCGGGGTGGGGCGGGGGAGAGAGTGCGCAGACCTGACTGTGTTTTTTGGGGTTTTTTTTTTGCGGTACACGGGCCTCTCACTGCTGTGGCCTCTCCCGTTGCGGAGCACAGGCTCCGGACGCGCAGGCTCAGCGGCCACGGCTCACGGGCCCAGCCGCTCCGCGGCACGTGGGATCTTCCCGGACCGGGGCACGAACCCGCGTCCCCTGCATCGGCAGGCGGACTCTCAGCCACTGCGCCACCAGGGAAGCCCTGACTGCGTTTTTATTAGGGTGGAGGGTAGGGTATCTAGGGTTTGGCAGGTTCACTCTTTATTGGCTTATTTAAAGCATAAGCGTGGAATTGGGGCCCAAGAAGGGAGAAGTAGGGTCATTCAAGTAGTCATTGATCTAGGTCACCCAGATCTGGGGGGGCTGCCTGCTTCCTTCCCTGGTTGTGTTGCCAGTAGCTTTGGCAGTAAACAGAAACAGCGTCACAAGTGAGGTCCCTCCACCTGGGGAAACTAAGCGCTTGTCCCGTCAGGAAAGCTGGAAACGGCTGCCTGCTACTCCGGGCCTCCGCAGTTCTCAGTCCGAGCCTGACCCAGTGTTCGCTCCCAGCAGGAAAAGCGGAAGAGAAGGTGGGAGGCCGGTCCCATCCGCCCTGGAGAGAAGTGTGCTTGGAGAGCCTGGGCCCGCCCGGCCCCCTGGGCAGCGCCGGAGGAGGTAGGGATGGGGGGGGGTGCAGGGTCGGGGAAGGGGGCTCCCCCTCGCACTCAGGCCAGCGGCTCCGCCCACCGCTTGGCCTCTGCGCAAGGCCCGGCTGTACCCGCATTCCTCACCGGCTGTGAGCCTGCCGGGAAACAGCAGAGGGGGCCAGGCGTGGACCCACAGGGCCTCCAGCAGGTCTCCGGAGGGGCCTCCCTGGGGGTGGGACCTGCAGGCATGGCACTCCCCAGCCCCCACCTACTGGGAGAGCCAGAGGCATCACGCCGGAGCCGCAGAAGACTCCGGAAATAATCCGGGCCACCCTCGTCCTGTGTGCCCTGGTGCCCAGAGATGGGCTTCCTAACGAGCCGAGTATATCCCTCTTGCATCTCGTTTAACCAGTATTTGAAAGTTGAAAGTTTGGTGGTTTTGTTTTTTTTTTTTTAGGTCGTGTCCAAATATCCCCGGTCAGAGTGGCTCTGGGAAAACGATGTGTATCCACACCCCAAGTGCTCTGTGCTCTTCCTGTGGGGGCAGCTGTGGACCCCTGCCCTGCCTCTCAGCTGGAGAAAAGGTTGGGGTCTGGGCCCTGCCAGCCTCCTGGGTCAGCCTGTGGGCCCCTGTCCTGGAATCCGACGGCTGGTGCAGAGTCCAGGGGCCTGGGGCCCGGAGACGGAAGCCCAGGTGTCACAGGTGAGCTGGTGGCTTCCCCGCCCCCTCAAGTATCGGGAGCCCTGCAGGCACGGGGCTGGCGGGGGCTCAGCGTCTGCACGGCCACCCACCCTCTTTCCCCGCTGCTCAGCTCACTGTGGCAGGGTGGGCCAACCAGACCCCCGGGATCACAGCCTGGGAAAGGCTTTTTCATAACAGCCTTCCAGGCTCGTTTGGGTCACAGGCAGGAAGAGTTTCACGTTGAACTCACTTCAGCTTGCTCATTTCACTTCAGGGTTTTCCTACAGGAATAGTTGGCTGTTTCATAGAAGTGTGCAGACCCTTTTTAGAGGCAAAACAGAAATGGAGACTTTCCCCAGAATAGATGCATCCAGAATCAAAGTTCGGGGTTTGAGGCAACTTTAGAGGACAGGGTGAAACAGGCGCAGTAGTGAGTGGCCTGGAGGGGGCGTCCCCAGAGATGTGGTTCTGCGTCACCCGACCCTGAGGAAGCTCTTTCCTACACCACGTCAGAGACCCGCCTCGGGAGGGCAGGGCTCGGTCCCTGGTCCGCTCTGGGACGTGCACCCAGATCCTCACACTTGAAGCCTGCGGTGGGGGGCTCCGTCATATCGTGGGCTTGGCGTCCCTGCAGGTGCAGCTGCTTTATCAGGAGCGCTGAGCTGGCCTGAGGCCGGCAGCCCTGCTGCTGCGCCTTGGGTAGAAGGACACCTAGGACAGCAGCACTATCGCCGGCCCTTAGCCGAGATCCTTCCTGAAGCACGTGGCCGGGCATCGTTTGGGTCCTTGGGCTCCAGTCTCCACTTTTTCTGTTTGAAGCTCTGGGGTCCTGAGAAGTGCAGGCCGGAGCCGGGCTGGGGACTCAGACGTGGCCGGAGAGCAGGTCTGTCCTGCGGCTCCGGGTGGTAATGGGGCTTCTTTATGAGGCTTGCCTCGGGTGGAGACCAGTTCCAAGGGAACTTAGGGTGAAGGAGGAGGTGATTTTTTTTTTAAAGTAACTTAAGACTTAAAGTCCTGTGTCTGTAACTTCTGAAGAGGGAGGGTAAAGGTCAGGAGGGAGTGGGGACGCTTGTGGTTTGCTGGTGAACAGTAGCACTGGGTGCTGCTACAGCCCCCTGGTCACCCCACTAGCAACACCTGGGACCCAGGCTGGACTGGCCCTCCTGGGCCCTCTCCAGATGCTGCCCACGATCTTGGCCTCATGCCGTCTGCGGCTTCTCCAGGCCCTGCCCACTGACTCCCAAGGGCAGAGTTAGGCACTCGGGGCACCAGTAGGGTCCAAAGGTGGCATAGAGAGCCCACCTTTTCCTAGAAGATGGGAAGGCCACTGTCCTAAGCGAGCTTGGTTACCATGGAGACCCGGTCTGTAATTTATCCTGCCGGTGAATCTGGGGCACAGCCATCCATAATTCCCCAGCCTGAGTCACTAGGATCCTGCCCGTCTGAAGCCCGGCCTTAGCGGGGCAGGATACTAGCTGAAGGGACCCTGCGGGGAGAGAAGGTCCTGACGCTTCGAGGACCCTCACCCGCGTACCGCTCTGGTTTCAGCCGGGACCCACCCGAGGCCCCTTCCCGGGGATCCGCCTGGGCCTCCCCCAGGAGCCGCCATCCCTCAGGCTTTGCCGCACGCCTTCCCGCGGCCACCGTGCCCCTGCGGGAGTTCCCTGCGGCACGAGCTCCACAGCCTCGGTGCCGCCCTCTCGGAGAAGCTGGATCGGCTGGCCGGGGTCCTGGCCGGCCTGGCTCAGGAAGTGGCCGCCGTGAGAACCCAGGTGGATCGGCTGGGGCGGCGCCCGTGGGGCCTGGGGCCGAAGGGCCTCCTCCGGGGCCCTCGCTGGACCGGTGGCCCTGCTCACAGACACCCGCCCTACTGGAGGCACAAGGGCCCCCGCAGGCCGAGACCAAAGATCTTGCGGGGCCAGGCGGAAGGCTGCAGGGCCGGCGACTCCTCAGGCCTGGCCAGCGCGAGGCCCCGCCTGGTGCCTCAGCTGCCCCCGGACGTGCCCCTGGCAGAGGCTTCTGGGCCCAGCCCTGGCCCTCTCTCCTTGGCATGCGGCAGCCCCGCTGTGCTGACCGCGTGTCACCCCCTCGGACGCCCGGAGGGCCACCGGAGCCCCCCGCCCCCTTTGCTGCCTGCTGCCCCAGCCCCCCAGGTGGCCGCCAGTGCAGGAGCAGAGCCTCGGGCTGCGGCAGCGGCACCGCCCAGGACCCTCAAGTGGCCCAAGGATCCAAGCAGCCTGTTGGCGGGGCTCCAGAGAGCCTTTGAGGGGGAGCTGTGGGGTGGGGAGCACAGGGACCCCGGGTGGGGGCCCCCTGGCCGCCGTCTTAATGGGCTGCGTCCTGCCGAGGATGCCCCACCCCTGGCCGCTTCTTCTGGGGGCCGGCCTCCGCCCTCGGCCCCCTGCAGCAGAACCTTCCCGGTGTCTGGACCGTGAGGGGCCCGGGGGTCTGCCCTTGGCCTGACCGCCCCAGACTCCAGGATGCCCGTTGCTCAGGGAGGTGTGTTCCCCAGCCACGCCTCTGGCTTTCTTGATTCAGGTTCGTTTAAATGTCGCTTCCTCTCCTGCCCTTCCCGCTGGAACTGCCAGCGCCGGCAGGGGGTGGTGTGAGTACACGCGCGTGCATGCCACGTTGCCGGGGCGCTGCGAGCCACTGCAGGGGCGCCACGCAGGAGAGCACCTCTTCCCGCCTGCCGTCCTGAGCTCAGCGCTGAGAAGCCGTGGCTGTCCTCTTCCTGGAGGGTGGGGGCTTAGCTTTCATTTGGGGCAGAACTCCGCCCCCTGGTCTAAGCTGGATATACCTGTGTGGATTCTGACGTTACCGACCCTGGTTGCTAAGGAAAGGCGCATGGCTCCTGCAGGAAGGAGCCCAGAGGGGCCCCACCAGGGCGCGGCTGACCGGTTGTTACCAGCACTGAGGACAAGCCTGCCCTCCCAGAGCCCCGGAGACTCAGCAGCCCCCCTACCCCGCCCCCCACCCCCCTCCGCGGCTGGGGGAGGAGTTCGCACACGGCTCCCTGGGCGAGAGCCGCGCACGTGTTGTCTTCCTGGGGCCGCGGTTACAGTACCGCTGCGCCACCAGGGCGCCCTGAACAACACACGCTCACATCCCCACGGTTCTGGAGGCCCCCTGGGCGAGAGCAGCGCACGTGTTGTCTTCCTGGGGCCGCGGTTACAGTACCGCTGCGCCACCAGGGCGCCCTGAACAACACACGCTCACATCCCCACGGTTCTGGAGGCCAGATGTCCAGGGTCAAGGTGTTGGCGGAGTTGGCTCCTTCCGAGGCTGTTCGAGGCCCCTCTCCGTGGCCGGTCGCTGACCGTCCTCATGTTCACAGGGTGCTCTCCCTCAACTCATGCCTCAAATGTCCCTTTCGTCTGAGGACGCCATCCTCTTGCTCTCGCTGTAACGTGATTACTTCTGTAAAGACCTTGCCTCCAGCTAAGATCGCGTTCTGTGGCACTGGGGTTAGGACGCCAATATACGATCCGGGCGGGAGGAGTGCACGTTCCAGCCCCAAACACACGTGAGGGGCTGAGCTAAACTTGGGTTCCTCGTGGGGGAAGGAAGCATGACCGGGGTCACTAGGTCTGCCTGCCCAGCGGCCACCAGCCTGCCCTGGGCCCCACCCCTCAGGTGGCACTCAGTGTAGCACGCGGAACGGCCTGCCTGTCATCTGCCGCATTTCCCTCCCCAGGGTCGGATCTTTTCTCCCCATCTTTCCCCGCCCGAGTCCCTACTTGATCTGAGGAATCCTCGGGGCGGTCTGTGCGCACGTGTCGTCCGGGAAGGCCCTGTGGCGTGGTTAGCTGTGCTGTCAGGGAACCTGGGTGCGGCGCTGAGGCCCAGGCCGACTCGGGGCCAGAGCGGCTGTAGCCACGATGGGTGCTTAAGGGGGGCCTTGTGGCTGCTGTACCCAGTGCGCCCCTAAGATCAGGGTCTTGGGGGATACACGCCGGGCCTGGCCTGCGCTCCTTGCCGCCTCTGTGGTAGGAACAGGTCACTCATGGCGGAGGCGGGGCGGGGGGTGGGGGGGGGGTGCGGGCCGGCAGACGGACCAGCGGAAGGGGGTGTTAGAACACTTCCGGGACTAGAGTAAGTCCCGAGGTGACTGTCTTGGAAGCCAGTGTTCGTCAGATCATGTACGTAGGATAAGAGACAGTCTTCACGGCTAGCCATACTTGATGTGGCATAAGGAACAGAAAAGTTCTAGGCTTTCCACTCAGGAAGATGAGTCCGGCTCGTTCCCAGGCTGCGCAGGAGCGACGCTGGGCCCGCTTCAGAGCCAGAAGGAAGGGTCTGACGGCCTGGCGGGGAGAGGGGGTCGGTGCTGCCGGCGAGGGGCCCCGGCCTCGCGGAGGCGGCCTCCCCTCCGCGCGCCCTTCTCAGCGGGGGACCGGGCGGGGCGCGCCGTCCTCCTCTGCGTGACATTTGAAGGTCCGGTTTTGTGCGCGTTACAAATATCAGCCTGCACGTCAGCCCGAGGTTGCACGCGGGCCCAGAGGGCGGGAGGAGCGGTGGCTGCGGGCTGCGCGGGCCTCCTGCTGGCGCTGGCGGGGAGCGCGCGCGCGCGCGCGGCGGCTGCGGCCCAGGCCGCGGGCCCCGGGTCCACCTGGACCCCGTGGGAAAGCGCAAGTCCTCTCTCAAGAATGTAGAAAACGAGTAATAAAATGAAGGGTGAGACACTCCTCGGTCTGCAGCCGCATTCATCCCCCAGGTCCGCTGCCTGCCATGTGGACGGAACCCTTTATTAACGGAAAAGCCTTCTAGAATCTCCGATTTGGTGAGCAATGTGTGTGTGCGGTGTAGGAGTTTGGTCCTGTGTCCATCTCCAACTACTTCGTGAGGATATGGGGTCACTCTGGTGGGAGAAACCGAGGGGCCTTTGGAACTCAGGAATTCCCGGGGTCTGGAGATGGGGGCAGAGAACCTTCTCGCCCACGGAGCTCCCTCTTGTCAGGGTTCCCGGCGGCCCATCTGCCCCGGCAGCCCGAGGCCACTGTGAGGCAGGAAGGTGGGAAGGTCCCGCCTCAGCCCGTCGGCATCGGAGCGGGCTCCCCACAATCCAGGAGAAGGGGGGCCGCCGTGGATGTGAAGGGGTGCGGGGGCCACAGTCCCCTGCCTGAGACGCCCCGCGACGTCCCCGCTCTCTGCTGAAGGAGCTTGGCGCATGGGCAGACCAGGCTTGCTCTAGACCTTGTGTCCTTGTGTTTTAGATGTGGCTTCTGTAAACAGCCTATGGTCGGCTTTTTGTCTTTTAATCCAGCCTGACAAATTTTGTCCTTTGCTCAGAGCCCTTAATCTTATGTGCAAAATGATTACTGATACATTTAGATTTGAATATAGCATCTTATTTTGTGCTTATGTTTGTCTCACTTGGTGGTGGGGGGTTCCCGTCTCTCCTGCCACCTTTTGTACTGACAGTGTTGTGGGTTTTGTTTGTTATCAGTCATTCCATTTTCCCCTCAACCAGCCTCAACATTTAAAGAAGTAAGAGGGAAGACGTCCAAATTTACAGCTGTATTTGGGAAGTTTTAGCATAGTTTTTTAAGGAATTGATAGGACAAATCAGGAAGGATATGGAAGATTTGAACAAGCCAGTTAACAAAATTGGCTCGATTGATGAATATCTAGAACACTGCACCACAGGACTACAGAATATTCATTCTTTTCAGGCATACACAGAACATTTACAAAAACTGACCCTATACTAAGCCCTAAGTGTAAACAAATTTTAAAGTATTCAAATTACACTGAATATGCTTTCTGACCATACTTCAGCTTTTAAGCTAGAAGCAAATAAGAAATGAGAAATTCATATACATATATATAAATAAAATAAGAATTGTGCTCCTAAATTACCTGTGTGTCAATGAAGAAATCATAATAAATATTTTGAACTGCACTATAAGAAAGTATGGCATATCAAAACTTGTAGGATAAAGCTAAATCAGTACTTAGAAATGGGTAGGCATAAGTGAGCGTGCAAAAAAAAAAAAAGGCTGAGAATTTACAAGGAGGTACAAATAGGACAACAAAAGAAATCCCCCAAAACGTTAAGGCATGTAAACATAAGAGTAGAAATTACTGAAATAGCATACGCATAATAGATACAATCAAGAAAGCCAAAAATTGTGATTTTAACATACCTAACAAACTTGACCAGTTTGTGGTGTGAGTCATCACTGAAAAAAGAAGGCACAAATCACCAACGTCAGGAATGAAAAAGGTGACACCCCTACAGATGCTGCTACAGACCGTATGAAGAGGTACTTGAAACTTTGCCAAAAATTTGAAAACTCAGACAACTCCCACAAGAATACAACTTAACGAAACAGACTCAAGAAGAAATAGAAAACCTGACTAGTCCCATGACGTTGGAAAAATTGCATCGGTGGTCAAACATCTTCCCACAAAAGTACAGACCTAGAAGTCTTCTCTGATAAATTCTACCTCATTTAAGGAGAAGGTAATTTCACTAATACACAAAGTATTCCAAAGAACAGAAAAACATGGAATACTCTGACTCATTTGTGAGACTAGCATAACCCTGAAACCAAAACTTGAGAACAGTACCAGAGAAGAAAGTCACAGGCTAATCTCCAAAAGTGTTCAAAGGAGCAAAAATCTTAAAGTATTATCAAACAGTGCAGCAGTTTATAAAATGAAAAGAAGTCATGAGCGAGTTGGTTTTATTGCAGAGATTCACAAATGGTTTTAACATTTGGAAATCACTAGTGGTAACGGCATCATAATAAAGGAGAAAGATCATCTCAGTAGCTGCATGAAGATCGTCTGAGAAGAGCCAACATCCATAAATACTCTAAGTAAACTGGGATGAGAAAGGACATCGCTTAATTTGATAAAGATTATCTACCAAAAAAAAAAAAAAGGCTTACGGTAAACATAATACTTAATGATGACATATTGAACAAGTAAAGGGGGCCGACTTCCACACTGTAATTCAGCACTGCAGTGGATGTCCTAGGCAGAACAGTGAGCGAGGAAGATGCAGGTTTGACGATCAGAAAAGGACCACAGGAGTCATTACTCGCAGGTGATATGACTGTTTATATAGACAGTTGAAAACATCTATAGATAACCTATTAATGGGAGAGTTTATAAATGGCTAAAGGCCAATGTATCAGAGTAAGTTGTATTTGCATATACCAACAACAGCAGTTAGAAAATAAAAAAACTGGGGGAGACTTCCCTGGTGGCACAGTGGATAAGACTCTGCACTCCCAGTGCAGGGGCCCCAGGTTCCATCCCTGGTCAGTGAACTAGATCCTACATGCCGCAACTAGGGAGCCTGCGTGCTGCAACTAAGACCCGGTGTGACCAAATAAATACATAAATTTTTTTTTAAAAGAAAATAAAACATTTTTATAGTAACAAAAATTCAAGTATCTAGGAATAAATCCAACAAAGATTTATATGAAGAAAACCATTGAGTACTTTTTATGAGTTCCTTCATTCCCTATTCCTCACAGCAGTTTAGGTAGCTGTAAATGCTATCATCTTTTTTTTTTTTTTTTTTAGTAAACTTATTTTATTTATTTATTTATGGCTGCGTTGGGTCTTCGTTGCTGCCCACGGGCTTTCTCTGGTTGTGGCGAGTGGGGGGCTGCTCTTTGTTGCGGTGCGCGGGCTCCTCACTGCAGTGGCTTCTCTTGTTGCACGGGCTCTAGGCGCGTGGGCCTCAGTAGTTGTGGCTCGCGGGCTCTAGAGCGTGGGCTCAGTAGTTGTGGCGCATGGGCTTAGTTGCTCCGCGGCATGTGGGATCTTCCCCACACCAGGGCTCGAACCCGTGTCCCCTGCGTTGGCAGATGGATTCTTAACCACTGCGCCACCGGGGAAGCCCCCATTATCTCATTCTTATTTTACAAATGAGGAAACTTGCTCAAGGTCACACAGCCACTAGGGGACTGAGCTGGGCTTGGAGCTTGGGTAATCTGGCTTCAGAGCAAAGTGAGATCCTAAAACATGCAGAGCAAGAGCACACTGGAAGCTGCACCTTCAAGTCTGAGGCAAGTCAAAGAGGAAGAAAAAAAGAACTTTAAGACTACTAACGTGACGGCTTCCCTGGTGGCGCAGTGGTTGAGAGTCCGCCTGCCGATGCGGGGGACGCGGGTTCGTGCCCCGGTCCGGGAAGATCCCACGTGCCGCGGAGCGGCTGGGCCCGTGAGCCACGGCCGCTGAGCCTGCGCATCCGGAGCCTGTGCTCCGCAACGGGAGAGGCCACAGCAGTGAGAGGCCCGCGTACCCCCAGCAAAAAAAAAAAAAAAAAAAAAAAAAGGGAAGTGAGAAATCTGAATTATCACGGGACAGCTCCTGCTTTTCTTTAATGCTGGCAACCAATTAAAAGCATTTAAAAAAAACCCCAAAACTACATGGGCCAAAGAAAGCACATTTGTGGACCCGGAGCCTGTGCTCCGCAACGGGAGAGGCCACGGCAGTGAGAGGCCCGCGTACCGAGGAAAAAAAAAAAAAAAGACTACTAACGTGAAACATTTATTTGTGCGCTATTTGTTGAATGCTCCCCACCCCCAAATCTAAGCTCTATGAATGAGGGCGGATACATGTTGTATTTCTGCAACAACACTGGGTCAGGGACATAGTAGGGGTTCAATAAACATGTATTGAATATCTGAACAACGCTTTTATTTGGATTTGAGACACCAGAGAGTGAGGCTATTGGAATGAATTCATTGAAAATTTCCAAGAGTTTATAGAACCCTCAGATTCTAATTAAAACTGTGAGCTAATACCATCGACACCTGGGGTTCAGTGCTGTGTTTCTGCTTCCCCCCCCTGTTAAGAGGCTGGTCACGCATTATTACAGGAAAGAAGTTAGAAACATTCTATCCTAGTCCTGGAGCATCGGTGTCCACTTGGCTCAGACACTCCATCCTCTCCACTGTCAATGTTGTAAATGTTTCTGGCTTGGTGGTGAGGTGGACTTTAAGGTGACGAAGGACAAGACCCTACAGCAGCAGACCTGGGCACACATTGGGGTCAGGTCAGGGTCCGCTTGCACAGATTCCATTGGTCTGGAGTGAGGCCCGGCCCTCTGTCACCTATATATTGACTTTCAGGTGGTTGTGAGCAGAAAAGGAGGCTCTTCTTAGCCTGGAATGCCTCTCACCGTCCATCAGATTGCATGGAGACCACCTTCTCTGTCAAATCGAGGCAGAGTGGCTGCATTTCTGAATTCCAGTTTAGGAGGCAATTGCTGGGCTTCAGTCCCAGGGCCTCGGCGCCACCTGCAGGGGAGGACAAGCGATTACAGATCAAAGCTGCAACCAGTGTGGTCCGAGGGCTGAAAGGAAGGCTGAGAAGCCATGAAGAGGCCCCTTCTATTCCTAAACAATTTGAAGGACCCTCAGAGCTTCCACTGTGCAGCACATGAGGTCATCCTGTGTGTGCGTCCTGGATGCGGGGTGAGCCCGTGTCTTACTGTCGCCAGGTTTCTCTCCCTAAAGCAGAGCTTGATGCTGCTGCCACCTTGCTGGGGGTGGGGAGTTGGGTCAGCATCCTTCAGAGACTCCCCACGGACGGCAGAATCAGGTCCCTCAGCTTACCCCGGCATCCAGAGCCTTCCATGGGCTGGCCTCCACTTAGCTGAACTATCTCATCACGCACTGACTTCTCTCACAGAACTCATACCTCAGCCCGGCTCCTTCCGCATACCTGAGCCCAAACATTCACATTCTTCCTTGCCGTTCCCCCTGCCAGAAATACCCTTTCTCAATTTTCACATTTTACTGGGCAAAGTCCATTTTATTAGCAAAGCCCAAAGTTGGTACCTCCACCATGTTTCCTGCAGCCAGAAGCGAGTCTATCCTAGGTGTTTCCATGTGACTGTGTGGATTGTTTCACATTGTAGTTCTAATCACTGGACAATATTTCATGCAACTGAGGCACCATCTTTTATTTGGACATATTTTCACTGTTTGGTGTTTGGCTTGCAGTGCCTGCGGCTTTTTTCCTTTTTTGAAATCCCCTAAAATAGGATCACTGAATATGTATTTTAAGGCTATGGACAGGGAAAGTCAAATGGCTTCTGGAAGACATTTAGCATTAACAATACATATCTGTATCAGTTTTACAAATATATATCATGTAGTGGAATTGATATGTTTCCCTTTAATTTGAAACCTACAGAAAATGTGAGAGAATGGTACTACGAACATACAAGCACGCTTCACCTAGAATTCACCAGTTGTTAATATTTAGCCACAGTTGCTTTACCTCTCTCTCGTCATATGTATAGACATTTTTTCTTTTTTGCTGAACCATCTGTAAGTATACTGCAGACATCATGGCATTTCTCTCTGAAATATTTCATCATATATATCCTAAGAACAATCTCCTACATAATCATACTACTACACCCCCCAAGAAATTTAACTTTGACATAATAATCTCATTGCATAATGCAGTCTACATTCAAATTTCCCCAATTGTCCCAATAATGATTTACAATTTATTTTTGTCCAAGATTCAACTAAATGTTATGCATTGCATTTGGCTGACACATCTCTCATCTCCTTTAATCTAGAAACGCCCCTACCCTTTTTTCTTCCATGACATTGACAGTTCTTTTTTTTCTTTTTTTTTAATGAGTGTACTTGATTTACAATGTTGTATTAATTTCAGGTGTACAGCAAAGTGATTCAGTTTTGTGTATATATATATAATATATATTATATATAATAAATATATAATATATATAATATATATATTATATATATATGATATATATATTCTTTTTTCAGATTCTTTTCCATTATAGGTTGTCACAAGATATTGAATATAGTTTCCTGTGCTATGCAGTAGGTCCTTGTTGTTTATCTGTTTTATATATAGTACTGTGTATCTGCTAATCCCAAACTCCTAATTTATCCCTCCCCCACCACTTCCCCTTTGGTAAGATTTCTATCTCTGTGAGTCTGTTTCTGTTTTGCAAATAAGTTCATTTGTATCATTTTTTTTTAGATACCACAAATAAGTGATATCATATGATATTTGTCTTTCTCTCTCTGACTTCACTTAGTATGATAATCTCTAGGTCCACCCATGTTGCTGCAAATGGTATCATTTCATTCTTTTTAATGGCTGAGTAATATTCCATGGTGTATATGTACCCCATCTTTATCCATTCATCTGTTGGTGGACATTTAGGTTGCTACCATGTCTTGGCTATTGTAAATAATGCTGCTATGAACATAGGGGTGCATGTATCTTTTTGAATTAGAGTTTTCTCCAGATATATGCCCAGGAGTGGGATTGCTGGATCATACGGTAACTCTATTTTTAGTTTTTTAAGGACATTGAGAGTTCTTAATATGTCAGAGCAGTTGTCTTATACAACACCCCATTGTCTGTTTTTGTTGTTGTTTTTTCTCTGCGTGTGTGGTACGCGGGCCTCTCGCCGCTGCGGCCTCTCCCGCTGCGGAGCACAGGCTCCGGACGCGCAGGCCCAGCGGCCACGGCTCACGGGCCCAGCCGCTCCGCGGCACGCGGGATCCTCCCGGACCGGGGCTCGAACCCGCGTCCCCCGCGTCGGCAGGCGGACCCTCAACCGCTGCGCCGCCAGGGCAGCCCCACTGTCTGGTTTTGGCTCATTGTTCCTCATGACTGGATTCAGGTTCAAGGCTCTCGTCAAGACTAGGGGACGCTAAGCGCCTCTCACGGTTTCACTGTGTCAGGCAGGCCAGGGTCCCCAGGTCCAGGGAAAACATGAGGGAACGAGAGGCGTCTGCCAGGAACTACGATTTCCGGCCTGCAAAGCGCACCTCGCTCACGGCTGAGGGGACGTGGGACGTCGAGTCTCCTCCCTGACCCTGGGGAAAGGGCTGGAAATCCAGGCGGAGGGGCCGGCGAGGATTCCGGAGTCTTTGTCCAAGTCCCTGCCCCCAGGAAGGGAGAGAGGGTCCAGCCAGGGGAGAGGGGCCTCCAGCGGCCCCAGGGCTGAGGTGGCCGCGGACCACCGCGGAGCTGGCGATGGCCTGGCTACCGGTCTTCATGCTGCTGACCCCACCGGGCCCGTCAGCACCCCCGGCTGTGTGGGGCGAGCTGGGCGAGTGGCAGCCTCCGTGTCCACAGCCAGCGCAGGGGCAGGAAGGGAGCCTCGGCCGCCACCTCCGGCGCTCTCCCGCGTGCGAGTCAGGTGACCTCCTCTTTACCCACGGCTGACACTTGGTGAGCTCGTCCCTCAGCTCCCACGTGGTGCCCAGCACGGGCGAAGTGCCCGGGGCTTGTCAGCGGTGACCACTCAGAGGGCCTCCCCTTGAGACTGGAAACGGGAAATCTGAGACGAAATAAAAGAAATCTCCCTGCAGTGAAAGGTGGGATTTAGACTCCTAATGCCCTCTGGTATCTTAGAGCTCCTGAAGCTAATGCTCTCAGACCTGCCCGCCCCTCGGGGCAATGTGGGCGGCTGTCCTGCTCCCACTCCCGGGCGCTCTGGCACCGCCCCTGAGCCGGTGTCCGGCCCCGGGTCTGCGAGGTTGGACCCCTCATCCCCTCGGGCCCCCTCGCTTTTGCTCATCCTCACACAGGAGGCCAACGCACCACCTCACCTGCCCTCCGCGGTGGACAGACTAGCCCGACTGCAGGCTGATTACATGACACGCGCTTGAGGAAAAGCAGGTCTGCTGTGGGGATGAGACTTCATGCCATCAGCGCTATGAGAGGGGGGCGGGGCGGGGGGAGAGGTGGAGAGACGCCTGCACCGAGAGGGACATCGCAGTGTCAGAGCACTTAGACGGTACATGAACTTGGACCTTGGACTGTGTGACCTACGCTCAGTGCCCCTCACGTGCGCTACATCCCCAAAACCTACACACGTTTCTAACAGGCGACTTTTCTCCTAAAATCCATTCTTTACTCTCTCATTACCACGGTTCTTCACGTGGGACCTTCACGTACAAAAAAACTAAACAAGCAGCCAGCTATGATCCACCCACCTTCACGGTCTCAGACCAGCTGGTGGATGTGCCCGTCTACACACACGCAAACACACACACACTCATTTTCATACACTCATACACACACACCCATCCACGTACACTCACCTATTCAAACTGACACGTTGTCACACTCACACACACTCACACTCACACACCCTCGGGTGCTGAGGTCCTACTGTAGCTTCTTTCCCAGGCCGCCCCCTGGGAGCGTTTTACCTGGCTCCCGGGTACACGAGAGCACTGATGCGGGGGTAGCCCTTGGCTGGCCCAAGGAAGCCAGCACCGTGCTGAGAAGCCCACGTGAACACGGCAACTTGCAGAAAAACTGCAGGCAACCTCTAGCGTCTGGGGTGGCCTCCACCCAACACCCAGCAGGGGGCCGCGGAGCACAGCCCTGCAGCCACAGGACATGATTCTGCCAGCCCCAGTGAGTTCAGAGCGGATCCTTGCCAGCTGAGCCTCGGATGGGAATGCAACTGGGCTGACGCCCTGACTGAAGAACTGGGGGCCCTGAGGAGAAAGCCCAGACCCCAGACTCCCAGAGACTGTCAGGAAACTGCCTTGTTTTCAACCGTTTAGTGTACGGTTATCCATCACGTAGCAGGAGGTAACTAATGCACCTGCATAGCCAGCTTCGTCTTCTTTTAGTGTATTTACTTTCATTCTGATAATTTTTTAAAGTCATCGAAAATATGCAAAAGGCAAAGGTGTAGAGAAGAAAATAAAAATACCCCACAATAGCTCACATTATTAAGTGCTGGTAAATGTGCCTGGTACCACAACAAACCTTACCTAATTTAATCCTCCCATCACCCCCGCTGAGGAGGGGACTGAGGCTCAGAGAGAGTGAAAGCCTTACCTGCAGTCACACAGCTAGTAAAAGCGGTGGATTCACAATAAAAACCAACCTCTGCCGGGTTTCCAGCCAGAACCTCTCACCTGCTCTACCAGGGCTCTCGGCTTTTTTATGTTTGAGGCACACTTTCAGACAGAATTTTGGCACCCACTTGAAGGGATTTTAAGATCTGAAACAACGTTACACAAGTCTGGGGAAAAACCCATAATCCCAATGACATTTTACCAAAGTCTCCAAGAGTCCATAAAAGCATTCAGCTGTAACGCGATTTACTTGGTGGCCTTGTCTTTCTGTGTTGCTATTGAAATATAATGATTACTAGCTGAGCTCACATTCTAATTTAGACCCTGTATTCTCTAGGAATGTGTCTTTGGCGCTGGCCTGACCTTAGTCCGCAGCGTTTATTGTCACTCGCCCCAGCTCTTTTCCATCATCAACCCAGTGCCCCACTCCCTTTCCCCCACTGACCAGCTGATCCAGCTTTCCACACAGAAGGTTGCTGCCTATTGCGGTGCCTTCTCTCAGGTTAGGAGCTCTCAGCCATCCCTAACCTCCCCCTCGCTGGTCTGCGAATTGCTCCCCTCAAGATGCTCTCTCCCTGCCCCAAAGAAGGAGCCACAGAATCCTAAGAAGATGAATGTGCCCTAAGCCACTCCCACTTGCCCAGGCCTTGGGCATCCGCTGACTGACTCAGCCCTCCCACCTGCTCCGGGCTCCTGGGGGCCCTTTCTACCCCCATCAGCATCAATTAAAGCTCCTGTCTCCGGTGGGGGAAAAAAAAGAACAACGCTGGTTACCGCTCGCTGAGCACTTACTATGTGCTGCTCAAAATCATGACGCTCTGTAAGTACTGAGGTTGGAAAGATCAGAGAATAGTCCTGCCCTGGATGAGTTTTATAAAATAAGATTCAATGTGTTTTTCAGTAACGTTAGCGAATTTTTTTTTGTTTGTTTTTTGTTTTTTGTTTTGCGGTACGCGGGCCTCTCACTGTTGTGGCCTCTCCCTTTGCGGAGCACAGGCTCCGGACGCGCAGGCCCAGCGGCCGTGGCTCACGGGCCCAGCCGCTCCGCGGCACGTGGGATCCTCCCGGACCGGGGCGCGAACCCGCGTCCCCTGCATCGGCAGGCGGACTCGCAACCACTGCGCCACCAGGGAAGCCCACGTTAGCTAATTTCAGACCCAGAATTCGCCAGGCCCTGTGCTCCATCGTGTCATCATTATGCACTATTTCATTTCGTCCAGTGAAGTGTCATTCATCCTCATCGTGCCGGCTTAGAACAGTGAGTCACCTGCTCCGCCGTGTGAGCGAAAGGGCCGCGCCGGTGCCAGACGAGCTCCCCCCAGGGCCCTCTCTTCCCAGTCATCCTGGAGCTACATTGAATCACATCCATGTAGGAGCGCAGAGCCCTGTTGTCACAGTCCTGCCAGGGGTCTCCTCTTCCTTCACAGGCCCCACTCCAGGGAAGGTGTTCCTTCTCTTCCATTTCTTGCTTGATGCTGCTGGAGCCCAGTCCATCAGAACGCATCTTTCCAAGTCTAGAGGGAAGGCTGCCTCACCAGCACGGGTCTCCCATGTTTGCCTGGAAATGGCTCCAGGTGGTCCAGGAAGCGTTGCATCCCGAGCTGCAGGCGTTGGCCCCGGGGCCTCAGTTATCACTTCTGCCCTTGTGGCATCGTGGCTGCTTTGGTCTGGAGGATGGTTCCGGAAAGCAGGCTGATGAAGATGACCTTGAAGGGCCACTGCTCCCACCTTCTTTTCCTTTCGCGGTCCGGAATGCAATGATGCCCAGCACAGAGGCGTCACCGGGGTGGTCACCGCCTGGGTGCTGGGCAAGCTGGGGTGCTAATAACCTTGACCCCAGCTGGAAACTTGCAAGCGTCAGACTCTGACACCCCCTTGGCGGCCTGCACTGAACTGGGCTCCCTTTGAGCAGGGGTCTTAGGCCCTTCCACTGCTGATTCACCTGGAGGAATGGGGAGGGGCGAGTGTCCATCTTCTGGGAATCAGTGGTTAAGAAGAGAAGGAGTGGATGTTTTCATGGATCTGTGCTTTTAGCTTCCGCTGAACCCCACTGCTAGTGGAGCAAGCTCTGGGCTCCAGCCTCCTTCAGCCTGTGGGGAAAAGCCAGGGGCCAGGAGAGCCATTCTTTCAATGCGAAACCAGGTCAGCTGGGTCCTCTGGTGGTGGGAGAAGAATAAGGGATCCCAGGAAGGGAAGGAGCTCCGGGCAAGGGGCTGGAGGACCTGCTTCATGTTTTGAATACTGTTTGTGTAAAGCCAAGGGTAGAATGTCAGGAATCTTTTGACTGCAAGGTCAGAAGCCCAACTCAACTAACCAAGATGTAAAGGGAAATGTATCGGCTCATTGAATTCCCGGGAGAGGGTGTCAGATGGGTCCTTCTGGAAGCAGGTAGAGGTAGGGGGTAAGAGATATATTGGGAGGTAATTCCTGTGAAAGATTTAAAGAGGGAGAAAACAGTCTTAGGCACAATGTGCATCTGACGCCTCAGAAAGCAAAGTTGGGAGGAAGCAGAATCGTGTACGTGGGACTTCAAAGCGCGAGGCCTAGAGTCTCGGCCGACCCACGGGGCGCGGCGGAGCAGAGGTCCACAGTGGGCAGGGAGGGCCAGGCCCGAGTCCCCAGCCGCGCTCCGGGTTGGCTGGGCACTTCTTGGGGAGGGCTTGGTCTCGGCTCACAAGCTGAGGTGGATTCTGCAGGCCGACCGTGCCACGCTCACCCACGGCGGAATGGAGCTGCTTTGGAAGGGAAACCCAAGCGGCGCATCTCCGTGGCTGCCACCGAAAGCCAGGAATGCCATTCGGCCTCGGGAATGTCAAGAATCTATGGCTCATCCCTGCTTTTCTCTGTGGTCAGCTCCGTTCGCCTGCCCCGAAGACGAGCCTCGTCCACATGATACGAAATACGGCCTTCAAAAGCTTCCGACTTTGACAAGCACGGCCTCTGCTCCCTGGGAGGGTCTGACTCACACAGTCTCCGAGGCAAAGCCCCTGCAGAGGGCCCCAACCGGCCCAGCCCATGTTGGGTTCCCACCTGAATATGGCTCATCTGAGGCCAAGGTTCTCTCCATCTCTCATCCCTGCTTTTCTCTGTGGTCAGCTCCGTTCGCCTGCCCCGAAGACGAGCCTCGTCCACATGATACGAAATACGGCCTTCAAAAGCTTCCGACTTTGACAAGCACGGCCTCTGCTCCCTGGGAGGGTCTGACTCACACAGTCTCCGAGGCAAAGCCCCTGCAGAGGGCCCCAACCGGCCCAGCCCATGTTGGGTTCCCACCTGAACAACTGGCCGGCACAGAGGGCAAGACCATGCGAGCACGTGGCAGCTTCACCCGGCCACGTCGGTGAAGCAGGAAGAATAAGGGGGAAGCTTGTCCCGGAAGGACAGCTGTGCTGGATGAAAGAGAACCAGACGTCTATTCCGAGCAGCCTGTACATCTGGCCTCCACTTCCTCCCCCCAACTTACCTTCGTACCCTCTCAGTCTACTCTCCGCGCCGCCACTCTGCCGAAGCAGCTTTCTAAGTAACCGCCAACGATCTCAGAGTGAACCAGCCTGATGGTCCTGTAGGGACTGTCAGTGTAAGAGTTGGCCCGGGGCTGGATCTGGTCGCAGTGACCCCGCGGCAGACGCCTCTGTCCAGCCTGGGGGCTCACGGCCACCCCTCTCCCTGGGAATTTCCATTTCGCCCATAAACAGGGCAGAACATGGCACTCGTACCACAACCAGGTGACCTCGGCCTCCTGGTCGCGGCTGACCAAACCTGGCTAGACTTGCCTTGAGCTCAGCCCGTCCAATGTTCTCCTCTAGGAATTTGGAACCGAGAACGTCGGTCAGTCATTTGACTGACGGTGACAGTGGGAACCTGGAGATGCAGAGGCTGAGGAGAGGCCGCTTTCACAGGCCACGTGAAGAAAGCAGCAGGAAAGCTGGAGCGGGAGAGGAGGGGCCCGGCCGACAGCCGGCTCCAACCACCAGGCCTGCGAACGGGGCCGGCTGGGACCGTCCAGGCCCTGTTGAGCCCCAAAGCCACAGGACGACAGTGGCATGAAGGACCCCAGGTGGGGCGGGCCGAAAACCTGTTCTCAGGGCCCAGCCCAGGGCGCTAACGCGCAGAGCTGGGGGCGCGCGAGTGGTGGTGGTTTTCAGTCACTCACCGTCAGGGTGAAGGTCGCACAGGGGTGAAACCTGGTCCAGTGGAGAAGGCAGGCCTGACAGAATGGCTTTGAAGGGGCTGATGGAGGAAAAACTGAAGCTGCTTCTTGCTCGCCACGCACCCAGTGCAGCTCATTTCCTGAACCAGTTACATTTGCAAAAGGCAGTCCCCACGGTGACACTGGACAGGTCCTCGATTTTCCCCAGGGATTCTCAAGTACCTGCTTGACTTCAGACAGACAGTCAGTTCGAGTTTGGGGGCATCTCCCCTGTCCCGCTCAGCAATGGTTCCCCAAACAACCACTTTCACAGAGCTGTTGAAAGCTCTCGGAAGATTGTTCTGTAAACCCTGACGCTGGCCCCAGGAGGAGAGGAGGAGCCTGTGACCTTGACTGAGAATAGAAGTAGGGGTGAGGGGTGGGGATCGCTGCTTTGTTTCCTTCCTGAAACAAAGCACAACACAGCCAGATGAGACGGGGGTGTGCCGGCAGCTGCGGCTGCGAAATGAAAAGCCCCCGGCAGACTGCTCACGGGGCGGGGGTACCCCATGGGCAGGGAGGCACTGGGCTTCCTGGTTCCCGCCCAGCTAGGCCCTCCCGGGGGTGTACGCCAGCCCCCTGGCCCAGCCAGGCTGGGGGGCTTCGGTCTGGGCCCAGAGGTGAAGGTGTGTGGGTCCTTTGGCTAATTCTGATTCCTGATCTGGTCCCAGCCCTTCAGCTAGCTCACTTAGCTGTGGGTTTGACTACCCGACCCTCCCAAGCCTGCTGGACAGGAAGGGGGTTGCAGAGCCGGGGTGTTTCCTCTGGCCCCATCGCAGTTTCCAAATTGCCTTTAGGCTCCTCCTGTGGTCGGGGCAGCCTAGGCGAAGGATCACGAGGAGAACCGGACACGTGCCAGCAGGGCCTGCCCTGGCCAAACCGAGGATTTCTATCTTTCCTTCTCTCCCACCCTCAGTCCCGGGCTGGGGGCCTCTCTCCGTTTCCAGGCCTCTGTTCTTTCACGTGCAGGATGAGGGGTTAAAATTTCAGAGCTTCAGAGACTCTGAAGGCCACGGGTGGGCTTGGGGTCGGGGTGGAGTGGTCCACGTGCCCTCTGAAATTATATGCAAACTGTTGTTTCTCTGCACGTTTTTCTGGGGAGCATTTCAAACGTCTTACCAACCTGCTTGGTGGTCCACAGAAGTTTAGGGACCGCGGGTCTAGAAAATTCCCAGGCCCCTCCAACACCAATGTTCTTGCTTTCCTTTCGGATCCGCTCTCCCAAGTGAGGCTCTTGCCTCTTCTGGGTCTGTGTGTTTGTCTTCTCATCTGGTAACGTAGGTATAGGTATATCCGGAGGAAACACAAATAAAGACCATATTTTACATCTGGCTGTTAAAACGGGGGAGACGTAAAGTATGTGAGATATACCTGACATCGAACTCTGAGAGTTGCACCTGAACAGTCAATTTAGCCTTAAGCATTCTGGCAGCGGGGGTGGGGGATGGTGGGGGGCGTTGGGGAATGGATCGCTGAATTTTATTCTCTCTCCAGGATTTATGCTTCGGCCATTACGGTGACTTAGCCCGAAGCTATGACTCTGAAAAGGTGGATTCTAGGCACCAAGGCTCTCAGGAGGGGAGAGATGGGTGGGCTCCTCTTCCCGCTACCCAGTTCAACTAGCACCCAGTGAACCGGGTCCTAGGAGACCACACGGTGAACAAGACGCCCGACCTGGAGCTGCCCCCAGTCTGCCTGGGGAGACGAGGCCCTCACATCCCTGAGAGCTCAACTGTTCTAAACCTCAGTTTCCTTACCTGTGAAATGAGGATAACCCAAGGGCACTTTGGAGAATTAACTAAGAGCCTAGGTCACGCTAAGCGCTAAGTTTTAGGTATTTGGAAACACAATGCTGCAGGTAGCATCAGATGTGGCCTTGAGTACCTAAAGGAGGAGCTCCCCGAGGACCACCACCCCACCCGAGGGGGGGGCCTCCATCTGGGCTTGACGACGAGGTAGGATTTAAAAGGGAAGTGGAACCTACGTGGGAAAGGAATCTAAAAAATTCGATGTACGTATGTGTAAAACTGATTCACTTCGCTGGACAGCAGAAGGTAACACAGCATTGTAAATCAACTATACTCCAATAAAATAAAAAATAAAACAAAATAAAATTGAAGTATAGTTGATTTACAATGTTGTGTTAATTTCTGCTGTACAAATAAATAAGTAAATAAATAACTTTTTAAAAGATAAATAAATAAAAGGGACGTTGAGCTGGGTGGCCACTTCATGATGGGGAAGCCAAGGGAGGCAAAGAGGGGAGGTGGGAAAGACTCGGCAAGATGAGGGGGAAAGAGCAAGATTAGTGGAGCTTGGGGAGGGTTTTTACCCAGGAGATTTGGGAAATAAGTTAAAAAAGGGTCGTTGGGGCCAACTGCAGAGGGCTTTGAATTAAAACCCCAAATATTTATTGAGTGCTGGCTGGGGGACGGGAGCCAGGCTAGATGCCAGGAAAGCTCACAACCCACAGAGGAAGACAGATGCATCCACAGCTGACCTAAGACAATGCACCAACGGCTGCGAATTTGGATACGCCCAGTGAAGAAGGTGCGTTCAAACTGTAGGAAATGAATGAAAGTTTTAGGCTGGGGCCTAACAAGCTAAAAGCAAGACCCCCCTACCAGCTGGAGGATACATTGGAAAGTGGGAGGAGCTGGAGGCCAGACTTGATGGGAGGAGGTAGTAGTATAGTCCAGGTGGTCGGCAAGCCTGGGCTTGGGCAGCCGCGCAGCGAGGACCAGTCAGCGTGGCAAGCTCGAGCGCGCCGCGGATGCGCGGGCTCGCGTCCCGGAGGGGGCGATCGAGGAGCAGCTACTCGGAGACAGTTTGCCTCATCCACCAAAACACACCCCTTCTGGGGGGAAGCTGGGCCACAGGGCCGAGCCTCAGGGGCCCTGAAAGCCCTCCAGGGAAACGTTGAGCGGAGAAACTCAGTGAGGGAAAGGAGCTGCCTGGCCGGGCTATAGGGGAGCCCAGGTCCGGCATCCGGAGAGCCTAAAGCAGAATCCGCTTGAAATGCCCCTAATGACCTTACGTAATGATGTTACATAAGCCTATGGTGTAAATCCAGGTCCTGGTATTGACCAAGAACGTCCCTGCCGTGAGGCTGACCTCCTCCTAGCCCGGAGCTCTGTTCTCTGTCAGGTAGTTGGGGAAGTGTTTCCGGCAATGCCCGTCGTGAGGACCCCCAGCTTCTCCACCACCTGAGGCCACAGCACAGCGCTGCGCAGCCTTTCCCCAAATTACTGCTCGCAGGAAAGGATAGGATGTCACCCATCTGCAACAGAGTAGTCAACCCTGATTGTGAAATACAGACTTGTCTCTGGTTAACAAAATACCAATAAGGTAGAGTAGTTTGTTTCTCCCACCCTAAGGTGGGGTGAAGCTCTCCACCAGGTCCTTGGAATTACTTTCCTCCCGAAGGGCATCTGCCACGCTGTGACCACACTATGCCAGGTCCCGCCACCACTCCGACGAGGGTTTTTGAGTCTCCTGGGGCAGAAAAAATGTTCACTATTGCAGACCAATTCATCTCACTTAAGTCTGCCGTCTGCCCATCCTCTCTCCCTCCAGATGCTGAGCAAAAGCCCCCCCCCCCCAGCGCAGCCCATTTCTCTGAACTGCATGCCCTGCCCTTCAAACCCACTTACCCCTCAAGGCACACTCAGCCCCGTGCCGTTCCTCCATCTTAGGGTCTCCCCACAAATAAACCCTAGAATAGGCATGTGTGTGCGCGCGCGCACACACACACAGTTTTCAGAGACAGTAAACAAAACAGTCACGTTTGAACGAAGATAGCTCATTTCTCAGCTGCTCCTACAGTCTCCTAAAAGTCAACTGTGCTTTTTCTTTGTTTACAGTCATGTCAAAGCTATTTTACTGTTTTAGAAGAAAATATCCATTTAAAACATTACTGTAGGGGCTTCCCTGGTGGCGCAGTGGTTGAGAGCCCGCCTGCCGATGCGGGGGGCGCGGGTTCGCGCCCCGGTCCGGGAGGATCCCACGTGTCGCGGAGCGGCTGGGCCCGTGAGCCGTGGCCGCTGAGCCTGCGCGTCCGGAGCCTGTGCTGCGCAACGGGAGAGGCCACGACAGGGAGAGGCCCGCGTACCGCAAAAAAACAAAAAAAACACATTACTGTAGAAGAAAGGAACACGAAGCGACATTTCTGTTATTATCACTGAGCTTTTTTGAACACTCTGATGTATCTCCAGAGCTAGTTTCCCAGCCTGTCACGTGGAAGGCAGGAGCTCTGGGGAACGCAAGTCGAGTCTGATCAGAGCTGTGCTGCTCGAGCCCCCTTCCCTCCGGGGTGGGGCCAGCCATCCCCTCCCAGCACCGGGAGCCTGCATTTCAGTCTCTCCTCCTCCAGGGTTGACACAGTATCTCTGTGAAGTTCCCTGCGATGGGTTGAAATGTGTCCCCTAAAGAGATAGGCTGAAGTCCTCACCCTGGGACCTGGTACTGTGACCTTATCTGGAAATTGGGTCCCTACAGATGCAGTCAAGTTAAGATGAGGTCACTGGGGCGGCCCTAGTCCAATGTGACTGGGTCCTTCTAAGAAGAGAAGAGACACAGAGACAGACACACACACACACACACACACAGGAAAGGCCATGTGAGCACAGGAGGCAGTGGTTGGACGGACGAGGCTACAGGTCAAGAATAGCAAGCGTTGCCAGCAACACCAGAAGCTGGGAGGGAGGCCTGGAACAGACCCACCCCAGAACCTTCGGAGGGAACGTGGCCCTGCCCACACCTTGATTTTGGACTTTTGGCCTCCAGAACTGAGAGGAAAAATGTCTGCTGTTTTCCATCCTCCTTGTGTGGTGCTTTGTTCCAGGGCCCCTAGGAAACCAACACAGCGCCTTTGGTGAAGGAGTCCCGTAGCACAGGCCCGGGCTTTTCAGCCCCCTACCCCGCGGCCCCCCGCTGTGTGCAGGGGAGAGGCCTGCGGGGCAGGGAAGGCAGGCAGGCAACAGCCAGGCGATTCTCAGATACTGGGGCCCGGAGACGGGCTGCGCTGGGCGGTGTCACTAAAGCCTGTGATACAGGCTCTTGTCCCAATTACAAGCCGGTTACAGCTGACAGCCACCCTTTCCTACCAACTCCCATATCCCCGCCTCAGGGTGACTCCATAATTCACCATCCCTTCTGGAAATGGAATATTCTGCAACCGATACGCGACCTTGCTTTCAGTTGCTTCCTGCTTTTTCTCAGGGGTCTGCCCCCTGGAAGTGTGGCTTGCTGCCTTGGGCCCAGGGGCAGGAACCCCTTTCCCTCTCCCAGGACACAGACACTCCTTAACCCGGTGAGTGAATGTGACCACAGTACCCGGCTGGCTGAGAGCCCAGTCCGAGGAGGTGAGATCTCAGCAAGTCACCCCACCTTCCAGAGGCCCCTCCCGACCCTCCACGTGTACTTCATTGCTCTTCACCCTTCATCCCATGGCCCTTCTCATGCTTGCCTTCCACACTGATCACTAGATCCATCCACTGAGCTCCCTGAGGACCAGGAACGTTGAGGGTCCGCTCTGCGAAGACACAGAGCTTGGTGTTTAACTATTCAGGCTCTAGGGAAATGCAAGCCAAAACCACGAAGAGAGATCACCGCACACCTGTTAGAACGGCTACCATCAAAAGAACAGAAAACAACCAGGGTTGGCGAGGAGAAACGGAACCCTTGTGCACTGTTGGTGGGAACGTAAAATGTGCTTTTTTAAAGTACAGGCTCTAGGATCAGACCACTGGGTTGCTTTCACCACATATGCTGTGTGACTTGTTCAAGTAACTTAGACTCTCTGAGCTTCTTTTACCTCATCAGAAAAACTTGACCAAGGACAATGCTGACCACTCATAGGGTGGCGGAAAGAAAAACAGAGCAACACTTGTAAAGCCCTCAGTTTGCAGTGTACTTAGCACAGAGTAAGTATTGGACACATTTTAGTTTATAACTATTATTACTATTCCCAGCAGCGAACAGTGTCAGACACACAAGCAGGTACCCTATACATGTTTATTGAATGAATGAAGGAAGGAAGAAATGACCTTGTTCAAAAGGCCTAATTGCTCTGTGCTCAGTTTCCACATCTATAAAATGGGGATAATAATGGTAGTTATTGTGAGTTTTGGCTATGTTAATATGTATGTAAAGAACTCAGGTCAGGCCCCGGCACATAGCAAGTATTAGGTAAATATTAGCTACCATTATGATTAGCGGTAATAACAACAACCCCTTTTCATACTGCCTGCCCTGTCCCTCGTCCCTCGATAGTTTCTTTTGGGGTGGCTGACACAGGGAGGTGTAGGGCTGGGACCGGCTCGGTGAAGGGCTATGGGAGAAGGGCGTCCTGATTGTTCGATGCCTCGCTGGCAGAGGACCTGGAACAGGGCGCCCTGGAGATGTGAGTTCCCTCTGCACTGGCCCTGAGCCGGATGACCTGTTCTCATCTCAAACTGTGTGCAAATACCTGATCCCCTGCAGCCCGGCGCGTCAACGTAAGGTTTAGCATTTAATGGTTCCCAGTTCCTCCCGGTTCCTTCCACCTCCTCTTGGTCTCTTCCAGTTGTATGCACCTTCCAGACTCACCCAGGACCCTCCTCCTGGCAAAGCCATCCCTGACTGTTCCGGCTCAGGCCCGCCCCTTTCTCTGAACTCCTCCAATACCTGTATCCTGAAGAACAGAACACCTGGGCCCAGACCACCACATATGATGGTCCAGGTGTTTTATGAAACTCAAGCCTCTCTCCCATCTAAGGTTTAGGTCTGTGAGTCAGGGATCTTGGCTTTTTCTTCTTCGGAGTGTCCCAGAGCACCCAGCATTCTGGGTCCCAAAGCAACCAGCTGCTTGTCTTATATCTGGACTGTAAATGCCACAAGGACAAGATCTTCTGTTCAATTCCCTACAACGTTTACGCAAGGCTGGGTGGACCCCAAAGCTCACAAGTCCTTCTCGGTGGAGGACTGCAGCGCCTGTCTCCCTGCCTTCTGAGCCAGCCGACCGAGCCAGGGGAACATCTGGAATCTTTCTGACTCAAGATTTGCAGGGATGTCCGGCAGGTCACTCTAACTGGCTGTTCTCGTCCAACCCTGCAGATGGAGAGGAAGGAGACAAAGGAGGAGGCCACACGGAAAGTTCTTTGTCTTACTAATTATGCGATAGGCAGACTTCACTAAAGCCTGGATTAAGGCTCTAAGTCTACCTACTTCATTTTGTTCTGATTCCATCCCTGCCAAATAGCCTCTTTATCACTAACTTAGTTTCCCAAGCATAGTGTTACCTAGATGGAAAATAGGGACATTTGGAGCACCTGAGTATTTTCTGATACAAAGCGCACCGGCTGTGGGGTTTACAGGGGTCTCCTGCTTTTTGAAAGTTCGAATCACGCCACTTCGCTTTTATGAAAGACTGACATTAGTACCTGCTTTCGCTAGCTGCAAGGAATCTGAAGAGGATTTCCGCTTTTATGAAAAGGGAAAATAGCATCCAGCGTTTGTTTTGCCCTCATAGAGGCAGCGTACCCCAAGCAGTGAGAGAGACCCTGCAAAGCTCCTTCCTGGAAACCACATTCAGCGTGCCAGCGTCAAGCCACCATAGCTTTGAACCGTGTCTGTGGGCACCTGTGCTTCTTCTCTATCTGTTCTGTGCCTCCATCAGCAAGATGTGTCCTCAAGTGATTGCTTCTCCGCTTTACGACGTTTCAGCTTACGGAAGGTTTCATAGGGACGCTCTACTTTAGGATAGCTGGGGGAACCTGTATTTAAAACACACCAGGCTGGCTCCTTCGCTGACCACTTCCCCTCCTTCTCAAAGTGGAAAGGCAACAACTTAGGAATGGAGCACGTGCGCGCTTTGGGTGCCAGTTCACTGGTGTGGGTGCTTGAAGGAGCCAGCTAAGCCGTGGGGACGGTCTTGAAGCCCGAAGCAGGAAAGAGGCCCTGTCCTCTGTTCACTGCTGCACTCTGACTCAGAAGGGCCGCCTGGCTCTTGGTCTTTCTCCGCTTTTCCCCCAGCACCATGGTCTTCACCAGAATGGCTGTGGGGCTGGGTCCCACCTAGGATTTCCCAGGTCTCGCATATTCAGACCAGTTGGACTTATAAGACTGGGATAGGAAGGAGGTGGGAACCCAGGAAAAGGACCAGGAGGAGGGGCTACCCACTTGCTCTCTGCTCCCATCCTTCAGGGCTCACTTTACTGGTGTCCTCATCCTGGGAACCTCCTTTGACTTTTCCTGAATTTGGGACGCCACTCCCAAAGCCCCCTCACGTTTCCTGCAAGCTCTGTGAGGGCAGGGTCCTGTCTGTCTTGCTTACTATTGTTTCCCAGTGCCTAGTGCAGGGCTTGGCACATAGGAGGCACCCAATAAATATTTGCTAGGCTTATTTTTGGTGGTGGTGCCATTAGAATTGGAAAAAAAAGCCTCAGCCCTCATCAACGTCAGCAATCTTATTTCAACGAGAAAGCAGAGGCCCAGGAAAATGAGGACTCTGCCGCAAGTCCTACAAGAGGAAAGGTCAAAGGTAAGACTTCTCACTCCAAGTCCAACACGTTCCCCCATCATCCTACCCCTCCCAGTCACTGCCAGCCAGCCCAGCTCTCCTACCACGGCTACAGAAACGTCTGCACCCGTGATAAAGAGAGAACCTACGGGAAAGTGTGACGCGAAAGCCACCTTCATCTGTCACTGACGCCCTTCCTCTGCTGCCCGGCAGAGTGGCAGGCGAGGCTGCTGTTCTGAGATCCCCTTGGCAGAGCCGCAAACAGGGGCAGAGCCCTGGAGCTCCAGAGCCTTGGTGGCACGCCCTCCCCATAGGAATGGCCAGGGGCACCCTGTCCCCTCTCTTTGCATTTCCAACAGTTCTAGCCTTTGACACCTGGCATGAGAAATGTATACTGATGTTTCTTCCTTGTCAACTTGAGCTAAAGGCAGGGAGCAAGATGGCGATTTAGCAATTAGCTGGATCATATTTGGATTTGATAAAGCCCATTACCAGCAGCTGGCTAAATTTAACTCACGCAGGATAGGAAGGGAAGGGGTGTCTGTGTGTGGATTCAGGTGAGTGAGTGGATGAGAAAAGCCTGGGGTTCCATGCCCCCAACTCATTTCACAGCCCCAGAACCTTCAGATTGTAATTTTAATGAAATTTTCAGTACACAGACCACCATTCTTTCCCTCCCTCGTAGAGGTTCCTGACTCAGTCTTTGGTCAGGAGTGGTCCGGGAAACGTCTGCTTTCCGATGGGGTCTCTGGGTGGGAGATTTTCAGGAACTCAGGCCTGAACTGTTCCTAGCAAGGATTCACTCTCAGCACTGTTTTTGTCCCAGAATGTCAAAGCCGGTTATCCTTTCCGGACTTCTCCCCAGCAAGACAGAGAGGGAAGGAAAATGGCCAGAGGCTGTTCATGCCATCGTGCTCCTCCGCCCAGGAGCTGTCGTCAGGCATGGGTCTCTGGAAGCAGGGAACAAAAGAAGGCAAAGGCAGGGTCCGGCCTAGAACGAGGCTCAGAAAAAGAGCGGGGATGCCGCCACCTCGGTGGGAGTGGGCCAGGCCGGAGGCAAGAGGTCAGGTTCGGAGGTCGGGAGGGCGGCGCCGCCGTGGACGCGCTGGTGTCGCGCCAGGTGGGTCTTGCGGCTGAAACTCTTGCCGCACTGAGGGCAGGAGAAGGGGCGGGAACCCGTGTGGACGGCCTGGTGGCGGCCCAGGTTGGTTTTGGAGCTGAAGCTGCGGGCGCACACGGCACAGGCGTGGGGCCGACTGCCTGTGTGCACCGCCTGGTGGCGGCCCAGGTGCGACTTGCGGCTGAAGCGGCGGCCGCACTGCGCGCAGGCGAAGGGCCTGGCGCCGCTGTGGGCCTTGGAGTGGGCCACCAGGTTGGGCCGCGAGCCGAAGCGGCGGCCGCACTGCGCGCAGGAGAAGGGCCGTTCGCCCGTGTGCACCCGCCGGTGCCGCGCCAGGTGCTGCCCGTGGGCGAAGCCGCGCCCGCAGTCCGGGCAGAGGAAGGCCCGCTGGCTCGCGGGAGCGCCCGGGGGCGCCGGTGTGCTCCGGGGCGCGCAGGCCAAGGGCTCGGTGGCAGCGGCGGGGTCCACGGTGGCGCCCAGTGCGCACTCGTCGCACCCGAAAGGGCGCCCCTCGCCACGGTGCAGACGCTGGTGCACGGCGAGGTTCTTCTTCCAGCCGAAGCTCAGGCCGCAGTCGGAGCAGGAGAAAGGCTTGGGCCCGGGAGGGGACGGCGTGGGGGACGGGGCAGGGGACGGGGGCGAGGCGGGCGCGTCGGGGGAGGGCGGGGCGCGGCCGGCCGCCTCGTGGACCCTCTGGTGCCGCACCAGGTGTTGCTTGTGCGTGAAGCTGCGCGCGCACTGCGCGCACTGGTAGGGCCTCTCGCCCGTGTGGATGCGCTGGTGGCGGATCAGGTGCGTCTTCTTGCGAAAGCGCTTCTCGCACTCGGGGCAGGGGAAGGGCCGCTCGCCCGTGTGCGTCTTCTGGTGCGAGCCCAGGTGTATCTTCTGGCTGAAGCGCTTGCCGCACTCCGCGCACGGGAAGGGCCGCTCGCCCGTGTGCGTGCGCAGGTGGCGGGTCAGGTGGGCCTTCTTGCTGAAGCGCTTGCCGCACTCGGAGCACGGGAAGGGCCGCTCGCCGCGGTGGCTGCGCTGGTGCAGCAGCATGTGCGCGCGCTGCGTGAAGCTGCGGCCGCAGTCCGGGCAGGCGCAAGGGCCCTCGCCGCGGTGCAGCCTCTGGTGCAGCCGCAGGGTCAGCTGGTCCCGGAAGCGGCGCTCACAGTCCCCGCAGCCGTAGGGCTTCTCCGAGGTCGGGACCCACCCCGCCAGCGCGAGCCCGCCCAGTGCCCCCGGGGCCCCCGGCTCCAGCTTATAGGCGGCGGCCAGAGGCCCCAGGTCAGGTGCGGGAAAGGGGCTGGGGAGTAATGACAGGTGCTGGGGCCATTCCACCTCCTCTTCTGCCTCCTGATCCTCCTCCTCCACCTTCACCTTCCGAATCATCCACTCCTCCCCTGAAAGATCAAAGCAAGGCGAGTCTGTTAAGCCCCACGTTGATTTCATGCGACGTTTATTTGCCAATACCACCACCACTTCCTGCAGCCCTGAAGTCTAGCTTCCGCTGTTTCCACTGGGACGTTCCTGGGAATGACCAAACCCAAAGATCACTGCAAGCCCTCCTCCTGGGCTCTCTGCTGCGGGGACGCTTGCGCCCCGGTTTGCCTGCCTCCCTGCCTCTGGAGTAGCCTCCCCTTCCTCTCCCTCAAGGTTCAGTCCTCAGGTTCCTGTCCTGGCTCAGGTGTCCACGTGGCCCCCCAGATCTTTCTGTTCTGGAACCTCAACCTCTCATCTCCAGTTGAGCAACTCCCCTGCGTGGCCTGCGAATTGGCTACAGCTCAGCAGGATTACCGCCAAATACCCCACCTTCCCAGATCTACCCCGCCGATGTCAACGGTAGGTCTACAGCCTCCTTCTCCCAGCGGGCGGGACTCGGAACCTTGACTTTCACCTTTGACGCCCCCCTTGCTCTCTAACTCCTCCCCAGTGGCCAGTGAGTACCTCTGCATTCCTTCCTGTGGCTTCTCAGAGGCCCCCTGCTCCTGCAGCCTTCATTGCTGCTTCTAGGGCCAGGTGGGAAATCCCAGTTTAAGAAGAGGATTGCGTTTACAGGACTTGGGGGACCAATGGATGGTGCCACCGCCGGAAGAGCAGGGAGGGCCCTCTTAGGGAGCAGGCTGGAGATGGGTTCCCCTGGAGCTTTGCCCCCTTGGGCACTGCAATGGCCCAGCCAAGAGGAAGGAGCTCAGGACCCAGACCAGGAGTGTCCCCTTGGGTTCTCCTCTGCCACTAAGCAGCAGTGTGACCATGGTTGCGTCACTTAATCTCTTTGAACTAAGTTTGTTAGCTTGCTTAGGCGTAAAGGTTGGACCAGTTCATGGTTCCTAAATCTGATGCCATGTCATAATCTCCTGGGCAACTTTCACAAAATGCATCTATGGGAGCCGGGCCCGTGAATCTGTTCTCCTTCTTTCAAGCTCCCAAAGTGATTCTTGTTTGAGAACCTTTGCACCAGCTGATGGGAGGTCCTGTCTGGCTCTAAAAGTCTGGAATAGCCTGAGCCTTGGTTACATTACACATGGACTATCATAATTAGATTTACTCCTAGTTTCTTTTAGCCATCCACCAGTTCCAAACAACTATTTATCACACTGTGTGATATCGCTTTCATTTTCATTGTGCCACTCTTCTACTGAAGAACCATCAATAGCTCTCTCTTATTTAGAGGATAAAGTAAGTTCTAGCTGCATCTGAGGCTCACGCCAACCTAGGCCAACTCTCTTAATACTCCCAGGCATAAACCCCTCACTTCGGGCAAGCTGGTCTTCACGTGTCAACTTCCCTAGTTCGAAGTCTCTTCTCAGCCTAGAATGTTTTCCCATCCTCCACCCTCACCCTCATCCACGCTGAAGCCTACACCTCTCTCAATACGGAGCACAAATGAACAAAATCTTTGACAAATCCAACGCACGAGGATCTCATATAAACACTTAACTGTTGACACTTTTACGCTTCCTTGCGACATGCCTTTATTGTTATTTGTTCTTTTAATTCTTTATTCTAGCTCATATTGGTATCAGATTTCAGTTTCTGGAGGACAGACATCTTGTGTTCTGTTTCTTTATGCGTCTAATAAAAATGAGGATTGCCACCATGTACTGAGTGCCAACTGCAGATGAAGCACTGTATATACACTCTCACAAACCCTCACAAAAACCCCTGTGCAGAAGTTACTCTTATTTTTCGTGAACAAACTGAGGCTCCTCTAGCCTATCCAAGGTCACTCAGCCAAAAAACGTGGACCAAGGATTCAAGCCAGGACTGTGTCACTCTAGAGCCCCTCTCTTCCCGCTCTACCTAACACAGCCTGGACCTAGTGGGCACTAAATAAGCCCTTGTGGAATAAGTGACATCACTCAGGCAGAAGGTGATAAAGCTGGTGGTAGTGGAAGGAAGTGATGGGTAGGACTGTGGAGAGAGAACGAACTGTTTGATCGCCTTGCGTATGGGGGAGATGCGCCAAATACACCAGATTTGGAGCATTTGCGTAGCACCGAGATCAGTGGAGATTTGGGGGAAGGAGCATGTCTGGGGAGAGACAATGAAAAGGTTGATCAACGCCATATGTCCTCCCGGGAATCATAATTCAGGCTGTCAACAGGAATGAACTTTGCCTGGGGGAGACAGGCTGGGAAGTTAAGACTTCTGGAGGATGTCGAGGTGAGAGTGTGTTTCTCCTTGGTGGCCAGCCTCTCTGATTCCTGTCGTCTGTGGATGTAGAATTCCCTCTGCGTGCTGAAGCTCTACATCAGAAAGCTGCCGGGGCCTGATTCATCTTGGGTTGGTAGGGCCTGGGGTGGCTGCCTCCTCAGATAGCAGCTCGGGAGCTGGCAGGCCCCTGCTCCCTCCGCCTGGCCCCCTGGTGGGATGGAGAGCTGGGAAGACTCACCTGGGCAGGAGCCCATGGGCTCAGCCTTCCGTGGTGCACATGCCCGGCCTCCTCTGCAGGGAGCTTCACCTTGTTCAGTGGGGGCACCTTCCTCTGGTCTGGGGGCCTCACGCCCTGGCAGAGAACAGGCTACCTCAAGGACGCCGCAGACATCAGAGATGGACAGAGCTCCCCACTGGCGCTAGGAAGCAGGGGCTTTTGACACCCCGGTCCCGGCCCCACCGGCAGGATTGCATCCCACATCGTACCTGCAGGGGCTGAATTCCCAGCTGCCCCAGGGCAGCCTCAGGCTCCTTCAAGCAGGGCAGCTGCTAAGGCCGTGCAGGTTGCAAGAGCCACAGCTGTGAGGAATTTCTGGAATATGTGTGTGTAAGATAGTGGAAGCAAGGAAGGGTCCCTGCCCTGAGGCTTACATGAGGCTCCTAGGAGGGGAGATGGGGAACCTCCCGGCCACCAGATGGACTCCAGTTCCAAGGCAAATCATTAGAGGAGATCGGGGTGTCAGAAAGCCAGGTCCACGCCTGCCTTAGCCATCTTCTCCCCGTATCTGCTTAGCTGCCTCCCTCACCTCTTTCCAATCTTACTTTCCCAATGAGGCCTACTTTCACCCCACTATTTAATCCTCCAGCCTGCCCCACCCCTACCTGCAGTGGTCTCAGGCTCCCTCACCCCGCTTTACGCCCCCAAAGCACATAGCCTCTTCTAACACGGGTTGTAAGTACACTTATTTCTCCATTTGTTGTCTGTTGACCCTCTGCCCTCACTAGGATTAAGCTCCTGGAAGGTAGGGATCTTTGTCTCCTTGGTCACTGAGGTATCCTGAATATCTAGACTAGCACGGGGCACTTAGTAGGTGCTCAATAAATACCTGACGAACAAAGGAAGGAAGACTCCGCCCTGAGCCACCTTCCCTGGTCCCCACTTACTTACCTGAGCATTTGCCCAGCGCTCTCTCTTCCCGGGGAGGGGACATCTGTTCCTGGGCATTATGGGACTCTTCCCCAGGCTCACTTTGGGGGGCCATCTCCGGCTGTCCCACAGAGAGTCCTGTTACAGGCAAAAGGATGGGTCCAAGTAAAGCACAAAGTACAGAAGAGGTGATCAAAGATGGGGGGGGTCTTCCCCTTCCCAGCCCACCCAGTGGGTTTTCCCCATGTGCTCAGGAAGGAAGGGTGTCTAACTAGCACGGACAAGGGACAGCCAGGCCCTGCAGTGGCTTGGCCAGGTATCGACCTCAGGCCCCTTGCACTGCATCAAAGACAGGAGACAGAAGGAAGAGAGAGAATAGATTTAAATATCCTGGTGTTCTGTGAGTGCTAGCACAACCTCCAGCGTGGACCAGGCATTCTTCCTGATGAAACCGAAAAGGATGCTGCCCTAGAGAAAGGCTCCCAGGCTCTCCGGGGTATCAGGGTTGCGACCTCCTGAGGATGCTCTGCTGTCTGAATTAGGGAAGCAGCAGGCGTAGTATGCTCTTGAATCCTCCTACTCCCCTGCCCCCCATCCAAGTTCCTTCAGTTTTGCTGGCTCACCCAGGGACCTGAGGGCCTCGAAGGTCTCTCTCATGGCAACCCAGAATAACTCCTCCTGGGGATCCGGCCACAGACCCTAAGGAGAAATACAACCTGGTTCAGATTCTTCTCAGACAGCTTCCACCTGGGTCCTGGCTCTGCCCAACCTCTCCCCGTCAGCTATCTCCAGGAGCTCCAAAGGTGATGTCCTCAGGTACAGGTGAGGGAAATGAGGGAACGTGGATTTCAGAAAGCAGAGACCTTTGAAGGTGGACCAAGGCGAAGAAGGCCTTGAAGCCATTTCTGCAAGCTAAGCTCAGGTCAGCTCTGGAAGTCAGCCTGCCACCCTCACCTGCAGGTCTCTCGGAGCCAGCACCAGCCCTTCAGCGCTCCCCACCCCCCAGGGCCCTTGCCTAGGGGTGTCAGGAATCAACCGATTCTCTGGGGAGAGGGTGGAGGGTGGGAGACCAGAGGGGAGAACGGGGAACTTCGTCTCCTAGGCCCTCCAGCTGTCACTGCAGGAGCTGGTGAAATAGGAGCCAGCCTAGGGGCGGAGGTGAGTATCACTACTGGGCAACTGGTGGGGAGGCCCTCGGAGGAGGGTCCTCACCGGAGGCAGGAATGACTCTGGCTTCACCTCCCCAAAACCCTACCTCAAAACCATCGCCCCTCCCCCGCGGGGCTTTCCCAGGCTTGGACACCCGGCCCTCGAGCCGCCCTCGCGGCTCCTCCTCCAGCGGGTCCCCTGCCCCTCCCCCAGCAGACTCCCCTCCCCCGCCAGTCTCTCTGGCAGCCTTCCCTCCACCCCTCCCCTCTCCCGCTCCCTCCGCCTTCCGCCCTCTCTCCCCGCGGAAGCTGGCTGGCTCGCCAGCCCCGCCCCCTGCCCCGCCCCCCGGCTCCTCCCCCTGCCCACAGCCTGCCTGCCAACCCCTCTCGGCCCCCTCGGGTCTGCCCTCCGCAGCCACCGCCCCCCTGACCCTCCGCTGGGGCAGCCTCCGCGGCAGAGCTCCCCTCCCCCTCCGCAGGCTCAGGGCCGCCTTTCCCTCCCCTCCCGGTTCTCCCCCCGCCCCTTCCCCCCCCCGGCCGCTCACCCCCCCCCCTCCTTCCCCCCCCCC
>NC_041218.1:6768362-6769099 GCF_002837175.3 Physeter macrocephalus | reverse complement strand
GGCCCGCTCGCACACTCCCTCCCCCCTCCCCCGAGACGCCCCACTCCCTGCCCTCGGGGCCGCCCCTCCCTCTCCCACCTGACTCCCACCCGGCCCCTGTCCCCAGCCCCCGCCCATCCCTCCGGAGGCCGCCTCTCCGTTCTCCTCGGAGCCCTGACCCCCCAGCCGGCCCTGCTCCCCGGTCCCACCCCTCCCTGCTCCGGCCCGCGCCGCTCCTCGGCCCTCGCTCCCCCCCCAGCCCCACCCCACCCCTCCCGCGCGCTGGGCGCCCGCGCCCCCGGGGCTGTCACCTGCGCCGCACGGGCGGTGGCTGCGGGTGCGGGTGTGGCGGGGAAGCGGCGGAGCGCCCGCCCTGGGCGCCTCCACGGTCTCCCCGCTGCCGCCCGGACCCCGGCGCCCCGGCCTCCTGCCCCCGCGGGCTCGGCTCGCGATGGCGCCCGCCGCCTGCAGTCCGGGTGCGGACTGCCCGGAGACTGACAGACTGACAGCCCCGAAACTTCGCGGGGAGGGGAGAGGAAAAGACGCGGAGGGAGCGGGAGCGGGGAAGCGGCGCCCGGGAGGGGGAGGGGAGCGAGGAGGCGGGAGGGGGCAGCGGGGCAGCCAGTGGGGGAGGTCGGGGACAGGGTGCCCGGGAGTGGAGAGGGTGCCCAGCGGGTCAGGCGGGCAGGTGAGGCTCTGGAGGAACGACGGCCCGCAGCAGGCGATGTAAAGTGGGAGCTAAGGACGGGGGAGGGGAG
>NC_041218.1:6752627-6767615 GCF_002837175.3 Physeter macrocephalus | reverse complement strand
GCAGGCGCGGAGGGAGGAGCCAGGGGAAAGGTGGAGCGCGGGGCGTCGGGGGGCGGTGTGGAGTTGGGGGGAAAAGGAGGGGGCCTGTTAAGGGGAAGGGAGCTAGTGTCTGCGCTGCTGTCTTTGAATCGCAAGTGCCAGCCGGAATGTGTCTGCGCCGCGCTCCCGCGGTGGGATCGAGTCCCCGACTGTCGGTCGGTGGGGTCGTTCTGGGAAACTGCGGCCCTGCCCCCGCTCGCCGCCCTGATCCCACTCGGGTCCACCCAGACCCGTACCCCCCCCGCCCCCCACCGATCTGAGACCCACCGCGGGAGCCGGGTCCCTTGGGGGCGGTGAGGCGAGCCCGAAGGAGACCAGGCTGGGCCCCAGTGCCTGCTAAGAACGTGACCTTCGAAGCAGAAATGGGGGTGGGGGCCTTGAACCAGGTCACCTGGGAAAAGGCAGGGCTGGCGAGGAGGCGTCGGGGGTGAGGCCGGAGACGGATGGGGTGAAGACTCCCCAGGGCGGCATCCAGGGGAGCCGCTGCCGACCCCTGGGCACGGTGGGGAGCGGATACTCCCCCCCCCCGGCTGGAAACCTCTGCCGGTCGGGTGTGGAGGGGTGCCCTCAGCCCTCAGACATCCCTGCCCCGGGTTGTGATGTTTCTCTTCAGCTTTGCCACTTGGGCACCCCAACCCCTGAAAGCTCCCCGTATCCCGTTCTCCTCTATCTAAAATGTGGGCTGCTTATTCCAGGCCTCCCTCTCGAATCTCTTTCTCCAATCTCCTCTGGGTTCCAGCTTCCTCCCTCCTGGCCCCTTTAGAGGGAAGGATGTGACTTGTATTTCTCCCCAATCCACGTGTGGCTTTTCGGGGAGGGTTGGGGATGACTCCGTGCGGAGAGCGGCCTCCCCTGGCTTCCACAGCCCATCACCTGGAGGGGATGCCAGGGCACAGAGAAGCACGGCACGCAGCAGGGGCACATCAGCATTCGTTGATGCTTAGGATGAGGGGGACAGGAACAGGTGGTACCTGGAAGAGCACAGGGTGCCTCAGAATCAGCTGTGGAGGGCTCTTCTACCTTCTGTATGGGCTGCTTCAGCCGCTCAGTGTCTGGCCTGCTCACCGGGCTGCAGGACAGCCCTGGGAGTACAGCACATCACTGTGTGCCAGGATGGGGCACGAGCACCTCGGTCTGTCCTTGTAAGACCTGCAGTGCGAGTGTGTGGTAGGTGCCAGAGGGAGAGTGTCCAGGTGTGCATGTGTGAGAGGCTGGGAACAGCTGGGTGTCCACGGCCTGACCCTGGACCTTTCCAAGGACCCCCTCCGAGAGCTCCCTGAGGGATTCGCTGCGCCTTCTCCTGGCCCAGGACCAAGGGTCGGCCCAGAAGTATGCCTGGCAGGGCTCTGGTTCCCGGTAGCCTTCCCCCGACCCTGCCCACCACAGGTGGGGTGACTGTGTGGGATGCTTGGAGGCACATCAGGTTTAGGGGTTGGAGGGTTAGGCCACATTCCAGCCTGGGTGTCCTCGGAGCTGGTAACCGGTAACCAGGATGTAACCAGGATTCCCCTGGGGAGCGAGCTGCTGCCCAACCCTCTTCCAACCGGATGCTCTGCTCGGATTATCCCATCCTGTTGCCGGGGGAGCTGGCTGCGGGCCCCTCTGCCCCCTGCCCCCGACACTTGCTAGCCCAGGCACTCCTCCCTGAGGCTGGCTCCCGTTCCCCTGTCGGGGCTTCCTGGTTCTGGATCCCAGGGACCCTAGGAGAGCAGGGTGGACCCCGCCAGCCACAGATGATCACCCTCAGTAGGAAGTCAGGCCGCACATCATCCCGCGTCTGCAAACCGTCCAATCGCCCTGGAAACCCCATTGCTTCTGCTTGCTGACCCTGGTTTCTGGAGTGCTTGGTAGGAGAGGGGGCGGGAGAAGCAGGACAGGGACAGGGCAGAGGATCATGCACTCAGGATTTGAGGGCTGGAAGGCCGTGGCCCTGTGACTCTAAACACTATTGTGGGGTCACGGCCCCCCTTGAGAATCTAATAAAAGTTATGGAACTGTCATCAGAAAAACATGCACACACACAATTTCAAAGTATTCGTGGAGCCCCCGTGACACACACACACACACACACACACACACACACTAACACACACACACACACACACACACACACACACACACAGGAAGCGCATTGTTTCCAGGGAGAGCTGGCCTCTGGGGATTGCGTGATGTGTAGGCAGGTCCAATCTGGTTCTGGGCAGCTGGTGCTCCAGGGCATGGGGCTGAGATAACGCCTCCCCAGTGCCACGGGCCTGGGCCTCACGCTGGCTGTCTCAGGCTGCCTTGGACACACTGACCCCAGGCTGCCCCAGCAGCAGTGTGGGGCTGGGGAGGCCAGCCCCAGCCTCTGCTCACCTGCCACAGCATTGCTTCCCAAAGCCTCACAGCCCCCAAAGGTGACCTGGGGGTCGCCATGCTGCTCCCTGCCCTCCTCTCTGGGACGGCATGGGCACTGGCTAATGGATAAGCAGCCCACCCTGGGGCTCCTCCTGCCCCAGGCCCAGGCCCCTCTGGGGCAGCCACACTCCTTCCCACACCCCCCTTCTCTCAGCCTGCTTAACTTAGCCTCCTCCTCAGCTAACCAACTCTCCACTGGCAGTGGGGCCACAGGATAGGGCCTCTCGGACAGATGGGGCCAGTGGCCGCAGCTGTCGGTCCCCATCTATGGGCAGGCGGTGGTGTGAGCGGACAGAGACCATCCTGGTGGAGGAGGAAGGAAGTCCCCGTCAGGAGGACCTGGTGACCCGGAGAAGCGGGCATTTGGGAAGCAGGTCGTGGTGGGCTCCAGAGGGCCGGGGGGTAGGGGTGGGGGTGGGGGATGAGTGGGCATGTCCGTGGGCAGCGCAGGGAGAGTCATGCTGCCTGCTTCCCGTGCCCACCCCTCAGTCCGCCTTCCCGAGATCATTCTCGCTTTCGAAACTGAGACCAAGAAGGGAAAATTACACGATAAAGCCTCTCAGAAAGTAGGTGACCAGACTGAACGTCGCAGGCCATTCCCAGGGATGGGGCTGAACACTAACATCTTCTCCCCTCCCCCTACCTGGTGGACCCAGGGCCCCGGAAACCAGGCCTGCTGCATGGAACCTGACCGTGAGGGCTTGCTGCCCAGGCTGGGGGGGGCACCCACTGCACCCTGGGTAAGCGCCTGAGATTAGCCCAGATCCGGGGTTTCCTGGAGGTGGCAGGCTGCCTGGGGAGGGAAGTCCGGTCCAGGCTGACTGTCTGGCTCCGCCCATTCTCTCTTTCTACCCGCCACAGCCCTTGCCGAAGCCAGCCTTGAGGGCCGCTGCTTTGCCACATGGCTGTGCCAGCCGAGGGCAGGCTCAGCTAACGCTTCTGTGGGAAGCCTGGAGGAGTGCTGTGCCTGGCCTTGGGGACACAGCTGGCGGGATGGCCGCTCCCAGCCCTGCCACAGCCGCTCCAGCCACAAACTCCCCGGTGGGTCCACAGACCCACCTGCGGGAAAGGCACAGCCCCGGCCGTCACCTGCTCCCCCGACGGGCAGTTAGAATTCTTTTATTAAAAAATTTATTTATTTATTTATTTATTTTTGGCTGCGTTGGGTCTTCATTGCTGCACGTGGGCTTTCTTGTTTTTAGTTGCAGCGAGCAGGGGCTACTTTTCGTTGCGGTGCGCAGGCTTCTCATTAAGGTGGCTTCTCTTGTTGCAGAGCACGGGCTCTAGGCGCGCGGGCTTCAGCAGTTGTGGCACGTGGGCTCAGTAGTTGTGGCTCGCGGGCTCTAGAGCGCAGGCTCAGTAGTTGTGTGGCACGGGCTTAGTTGCTCCGCGGCATGTGGGATCCTCCCGGACCAGGGCTCGAACCCGTGTCCCCTGCATTGGCAGGTGGATTCTTAACCACTGCGCCACCAGGCTGCAGCCCAGGATGTGTGCCATCAGCTGCTGCACGGTCCATGCAGGGAAGGCCATGCCCAGGTACGGGTGGGGGTGGAGGTGGCATCAGGCACTGGAGGGGTGGGAAGGGGCAGTGCTGGGGAGGTGCCAAACGGGGCACCTGGTCCAGCCACCAAATTGCTTTGGGCCGTCAGTCAGGGCGCCCCCTCTGGGAGGCTCCTATATATTATCTCTAAGGTCCCTTGCAGTGTTCACCTGTTTGGTTATAAACCAGGGCGTTTTGGAAGCAAGAGGAGGGAGGCGCTGGTGAGTACTGGAGAAGCTGGTTGGCTGAGGGGCTGTCCCGGTTCGGCAGGTGCCCCCTGCTGAGTACCACGAGGCCTGCCTCTTTGCCTACTGTGCTGCGGCCCCAGCGGGCAGTGGGCGGGAGGAGCGGCTGGAGGCCGCGTGCCCCACCTTGGCCAGCTACGCCCAGGATTGTGCGGCGCGGCGCATCCACGTGCGCTGGAGGAAGCCCGGCTTCTGCGGTAGGGCTCCCGCCTGTCCCTCTGTGCACAGCCTCTCGCCTCCCCACCCTGTGGAACTGGGAACTCACCGAGGGCCCTCACGTGGCTCCTGTTTCCTGAGGGGTCCGCCACCCCCTGAGCGCCCCTCTCGGGGGGCTGCCAAGGCCTGCTGGCTCTCCAGCGGCAGCGGTATCTGGCGGGAGGAGGGGAGCTGCTTGGGCCTCACAACCCACTCCTGTGCCCGCAGAGCGCCTGTGCCTGGGGGCCGGCTGTGCTCGGACTGCGCCTCGGCCTGTCCGCCCAGATGCTCGGCAGTGGGCGAGTGGGGCGAGGGGTCCTGCGGGGAAGAGTGCGTGAGCGGCTGCGAGTGTCCGCCCGGCCTCTTCTGGGACTGCGCCCTCTGTGTGCCTGCCGCCCGCTGGCCCTGCTACCACCGACGCCGGCGCTACGGCCCCGGTGACACCGTGCGCCAGCTGCGCAGCCCGCGGTGGGTCCGCGGGCCTTGCTGGCCTTTTCGCTGGGGTTGGAGGCTCCCTGGTCCCCTCTGATCCCTCCTTTATGCTATCTCCTCAACCTGCCTCCCTTCTGGGGCCTCCCTCACAAGAGACCCGTGACCTCTCAGGGCATAAGTGACGGCCCTGCTTAAAAACCTAGCCGGTGACCTCCATCAGCTGACCTGTAGTGCTAACGGGGAGAAGGGGGTGCCGGGGGAGGGAGGGACCAGGGTTTTGTGGGGGTGGGAGGGCGTCTCCAGCTCGGTCCCTCCACCCCCACCCCCTCCACTCCACCCCCACCCCCCACTCCACTCCACCCCCCCCTCCGCCGTGGGGCCGATCCGGAGCGCGCCCTCCGGCCCCTCGCGCCCACAGCGTTGGCCAGGACGGCCGCTGGCTCTGCGCGCAGGCGCCGTGCCCCGCCGAGGCCGCGGTGGGCGGGGCCGGGCATTACCTCACCTTCGATGGGCGGAGCTTTTCCTTCCGCGGCCGCACGGGTCGCCGCTTCAGCCTGGTGCAGGTGTGCAGAGGACCAGCTCCGGGAGCGGGGTGTCGTGCCAGAGCGGGGGCCCTCGTAGGGGTGCTATGGGGGAGAAGGGACTGTAAGCAAACCACTAAATAAACAGAACACACAGTCTTCCAGGGAAAAACTGAGAGAGAAACGATTCTGGAGGGAAGATGGCAGCCGCAGACCCCCAAGCCTGCCCTTTGGGTTCTCGCCTCCTCCTTAGGTTCCTGTGAAAGTCCCGCTGTCATCGCCACCCCAGCCCAGGGGCACAAAACAAAACCCAACCTCACGGTCCTTTCTCACACACGGGACAGCTGGGCTTGTCACACGCTACTTCCTGTAAAACAACCCCAGGGGAACTAAGGGTCCTCCTTCCTCCCAGCCCTCCCCCAGTAAAGTTAGGTGACTTCCCAGCTTCAGGCCCAGGCCACCTTCTTACACACATAGACACAAACAGGAGCTCGCACATGACATGCTCACACGTGTGCACATAGATTTAGCGTGTGTGTATGCACAGGCACACATAGAGGTGAGCATACATACCCACGGGGAGGACGGAGAGGAGACGTGTTGCCCAAACATGCACACACACACCTCCACACGCGGGTGCACGCGAGCACACACACATACACACACACACACACACACGTCACATATGCCAGCCCTTGGTGAGGGTTAAGCCCCTTACCTCACAGAGTCTGGCTGGCTGGCAGGCGGTCAGCATACGTGCTGCGTGGAAGCTGCCCCCAGTGTGTGCCCTAGGTGACCGGTAGAACAGGAGCTGCTCTCAGGGTCTGCCCCACCGCCACCATGTTCCTCAGCATCGGCCCCAGGACTTCGTAAAGAGGCAGCTACTGAGTGTACTGGAGCACCGGGGACTGCAACGCTGGGAGCCGCCTCCACGCCATCTCGGTCTCCCTGGGGGACACCCACGTCCAGCTCAGGGACTCAGGCAGCCTCAGCTCTCAGGGTACCTACCTACCAGGCCTTCTCCTCCCAGCAGCCCTCTGGAGTGTGGCTCAGGCCCCAGGGGCCTCCTGTCACCTCTCCTCTCCCCGTGGACTTGGTCTCTGTCCAGCACCTTCCATCCACACCGCCCCGTGGCTCCTGAGCCCAGCTCTCCCGCCAGACCCCCTCGACCAAAATCACTGCCTCAACTTCCCCCTCGCTCTGCCATCTCTGAAGCAGACGTAAAGTCCTGTGGAAATTTTCCAAGGCATCTTCTGCCCCAACCTGAGGGGAAAATACAATTCATATAGTTCTGAGGGATCTGAGGCCTCTTGGGGTGACCAAGGCAAAGTGGGTGCTAAGGGTCACGTGGGGGTTGTAGGTGGGATGCGTGGCCTCCCAGGGGTCACTCCAGTTCCCCCTGCTCAGGGTGGGCAGCCCACCATGGCACAGGCCCTCCCCCCTCCTACCCCAGGTCCTTCCCCTTCTCACAGCCCCATCCTGCAATGTGCCCTCCCCCCACCGTCATCAGCCCAGCCCAGCCCTTTGGGGGTGGCCCGCTCACACACCCCCTACTGCAGGAGCAGTACTGGTGGACGGGCAGGATGTGGTCTTGCCCTGGAGCAGCACTGGGGGCCTCAGCGTCTCCCACACCTCTTCCACTTTCCTGCTGCTGCGCTGGCCTGGGGCCCGCGTCCTCTGGGGAGCGTCTGACCCTGCAGCCTACATCACCCTGGACCCCCGCCATGCCCTCCAGGTGTGCCGGAGGGCGGGTGAGTGGCTGGGCAAAGCCACAGAGGGCCTGGAACCAGCAGGATGACTTCCTGACTCCTGCTGGCGACGTGGAGACCAGCATTGCCGCCTTTGCTAGCAAGTTCCAAGTGGCAGGCGAGGGAAGGTGCCCCTCGGAGGGCAGCGCCCCACTTTCCCGCTGCAGCACCCACACTCAGCGTCACATTTTCGCGGGGGCAGCCTGTGCCATCTTGCATGGCCCAGTCTTCCAGGTGGCTAGGTTGGGGGCGCTCCGCCTGTTTGCACCCATAAAATAGGGTCACTACCTGCCCTGCCCTCCTCCTGGGCTACTGGGAGGGCCCTGGTGCCGTGCCAGGGCTGCTGAGCACTGGGAGGTGGCAGTGGGGGCCAGCGAAGACAGGGGAATCCGTGGGGGAGGAGCCGACCCCCTTCCTCACCTCCCTCCAAGGCGTGCCACGGGCTGGTGGACAGGCGCCGTTCCACCTGCGCTGCCTGACCGCTGTGTGTGGCTGCACCCCCGGCAGGGACTGCCTGTGCCCCGTGCTCGCTGCCTATGCTCGGCGCCGTGCCCAGGGGGGTGGCCTGCTTTCCTGGAGAGACCAGACCCTCTGCCGTGAGTCTGCTCAGCCGGCCAGCCCCATCCCCAGGCTCTTTCTTCCAGCACCTTCTAGGAATGGCTCCGTGGGATCCAACGGCTTTGCAGCAGGGGAGGGTCCCCAGAAGGACCTCTGACCTCGGCAGTTTGCTGGGTTTGCCTTCTTTCAGAGACGTAGGGACTGTCGGGCCCGGAGGGGTGGGCAGGGCAGCCGTGGCAATGCCCCTGACCTGCGTGCGTCTCTGTGCCCAGCTGTCCTGCGTCCTGGTGGCCAGGAGTACCAGGGGTGTGCCCCAGTGTGTGGTCGGAGCTGTGGGGAGACTGGAGGCTGTGGGGAGCTGGGCAGCTGTGTGGCCGGTTGTAATTGCCCCCTGGGGCTGCTTTGGGACCCTGAGGGCCGGTGTGTGCCCCGCGGCTCATGCTCCTGCCAGCTTGGGGCCCATGGCTATGCCCCTGGCAGTGCTACCCTGAAGGACTGCGACCGCTGGTAAGAGCACACACCTGTGGGGGGAGGCAAAAAGCTTGGGGGTGAAGAGGTGGAGCTTAGAGAAAAGGGGCCTGGGATGTAGCTCTGTGGGTTCCGGGCGATGGCATGCGCGTCAGAATGACAAAATGCTGTTAACTTCCCCTCGGTTGTGGAGCGCTTTAGGGCCTATAAAGCACTTTCACGTATATGACCTTATTTAATCTTACTTAATTCTTACAGTAACCTAGTAAAGTAGGAAGAGGAAGAATTGTGCCCATTTTGCAGATGAGGAAACTGAGGCTTGGATAGGCTAAATAGCCTGCAGAGTCACATAGCTTGTTAATGATGAAGGACTAGAACCCAGATCTCTGAATTCCAGTTGGGTGTGGTCCAGAGGCTCTACAAAGGGTTAGGAAGTAAAGGCAAGTTACAGACCTACAGAGGCTGTGCCAGATGCAGGCTTTGGTGGGTGAGAGTGAGACTTCAGTGAAATCCTTTTCCTACCTGTGCTGGGAGTAGGGTTGTTCAATATCTCTGCCCCTCCCCAGAGCCCAGAGAATGGCCTCTATTGGAGTTGGGGCAGGAAAGGGTGACAGTGTCTATCGCAGGTATGGCCAGGTGCTGGAAACAGTCCCACTTCCTATGCCTGTGACAACTGGGGTTGGGGGTGTGACGCTCAGGTCTGCAGTGTCAGAGCTGGATTTTCCCTCAACGTTAGGGGCTCCAGACCCCTGGGATCCTGAGGCTCTCCCAGGGCAGGTCAGGGGCCTGGAAGCGAGTCGGTTTGGGCCTGGCCCTTACCTGCCTCCTCACCTCTGGCAGCATCTGCCAGGAGAGGGGCCTATGGAATTGCACTGCTCAACGCTGCGCCCCACCACGGGCATTCTGCCTCCGTGGGCTCGTCTACGTCCCTGGTGCCTCCGTCCTCACCTGTGACAGCCCCAGTGCCAGTGGCTCCTGCCCCCCAGGCAGCATGGGGGGCTGTGTCTGTCCCCCAGGAACCGTGCTGCTGGTAAGTCCTGGAGGGGGTTACCCTAACCAGAGCCCTGCCCTGACCCCTGCCTGTGTGTAACTGGGGGGGTGGGGATCAGGCAGTCCTCCAAGGAGCTCTTTGTCCCCGGCCTCTGCTCAGGATGAGGGCTGCATACCTCCCGAGCTCTGTCCCTGCCGTCACCGTGGGCAGTGGTACCCGCCCAACGCTGCAGTGCAGGAGGACTACAACATTTGGTATGCCCAGCCCGTGACCTGTAACCCTGTGACCTAGTGACCCCTGGCTAGCGGCTGGGGTGATGGTGGGGGTATATCCAGACTGGCCTGGACAACGGGAGTCCTCAGCATCTCTCCAAACTGAGGGTCTGTCTGGAGTTGCTTGGAATCTGGACCGGCTGCCTCCCCTGGATACAGTTCCAGGTCCCTGTCTTCGTGAATCTGTCTCCCCTCTCCCCGTTGCCCACAGGGCGTGCCAGGGTCGGCAGTGGCGCTGCATGGGCCAGCGGTGCGATGGACGGTGCCAGGCATCAGGCGACCCCCACTATGTGACATTCGATGGGCTGGCCCTCACCTTCCCCGGGGCCTGCGAGTATCTGCTGGTGCGAGAGGCCAGCAGCCGTTTCACAGTCTCTGCCCAGGACGTGCCCTGCGGGGCCAGCGGCCTCACCTGCACCAAGGTGCTGACCGTGCGGCTGCAGAGCACCGTTGTGGACATGCTGAGAGGTGGCTGCGACATTGAAGGGTGACGTTGCCAGGGAGGGGCCCCCCAGGTGGCATCACAGCTCTGCACGGGTAGCCGAGGTCTGGGGTTCCCCGTGTCTCCCCACTGCTAGCCGTCGGTGCAGTGGGGCTGGCGCCTCTTCTCTTGGCTGGGAATCATAATTCTGGAAGGCTCCATGAAATTGAAGCCCAGAGAGGTCTAATGACTAGCCCCAGATCACACAGCTAGAGAAGCAAAGGAAAGGTTGGAGGGGAGGCTAGGAGGGCCTCGTGGGGATCTTGGAGCCCCATTATCCCAAGGCTGAGCCTGAATGTCTCTCTCCCTCCACAGGCCAGGCAGTGACAGTGAATGGGGTGAGTGTAACGCCCCCCAAGGTCTACACGGGCTCCGGGGCTGAGGCTGCGCCGTGCTGGCCTCTCTCTGCTCTCACCACCTGCCTGGGCCTCACCCTGCTCTGGGATGGAGGTCAGCCCCCGCCCCCAGCCAACTGACCCACACCCCGAAGCTCCCCACAAACTCTTCCTCCTTCTCATGTGTGGTCAGAGTCTCCAAATTATGTTTTCATAATTATATTTTTCTTCATTATGAAAGCAATACCTCCTCACCAAAGAAACAGTTTTAAAATACCAAGTTTTAGAGAGAAGAAATAAAAATAAATTTCCTAACATCCCACCACCCAAACGCAAGCAGTTGGCGATTTAGAAATAACCATTACTGAGAAATCAAAGGAAATCAAAATAACCCCCATTGTGGGAAAAAGTCGCCTGCACTGACGCCTCTGGGGCTGGTGGGTGTCACAGGCCGTCCTGGAGTCTGGAATCCTGTCCTTTGGAGAATTTCCCTACCCGCCCCCCCGACCTGGGTTTAGTTAGGAAAGTAGGCTCTCACTTCTTGCCCTTAGCCCCCCAAATGTAGGTCTCTTCCATCCCCACCAATCATCACCCCCGAAAGAGGGAGCCAGCGCCCCCTGGTGGGTGGTGGTACTTACCTGGGACGGTCAAGCAGGCCCACATCATAGGCGCCTAGGTCTTCTCCCAGCCCCCTGCCCTAAAGAAGGCCTCCGGGATCCTGTCTCCACAATCCTTCCCCCTGCTGCCCTCTCCGTCCAGGCACCCGGGTCCTGGTGCAGCTGTCCCCCGACCCCTGGTGGGTGGTGGTACTTAAACCTGGGAAGGTCAAGCAGGCCCACATCATAGGCGCCTAGGTCTTCTCCCAGCCCCCTGCCCTAAAGAAGGCCTCCGGGATCCTGTCTCCACAATCCTTCCCCCTGCTGCCCTCTCCGTCCAGGCACCCGGGTCCTGGTGCAGCTGTCCCCCGAGCTCCGCGGCCGGGTGGCTGGGCTGTGTGGAGACTTTGGTGGAGACGCCAGTAATGACTTTCGGAGCCGCCAGGGAGTCCTGCCTGGACCCCACGGCTGAACTGGCTGCCCACGCCTGGTGCCTCAATCCTGCCGCCCCCCTGCGCCGTGAGGATGGGCGGGAAACGGGGAAGGGAGGAGGGGCAGCTGCGGAAAGCCGGGGTCGGGGGGGTTCGAGAGGCTGGGTGCTGCGTGGGAGTCTGGCTGGTCCACCGTGGTGTGCCCGCAGGTGAACGCCCACCGGGCCGGCTGGGCCCGCGCCCACTGCGGGGTGATGCTGCAGCCGCTCTTTGCCCGGTGCCACGCGGAGGGGCCCCCAGAGCAGCACTGCGAGTGGTGTGTGCATGACACCCGCGGGTGAGAGGAGCAGGCCTGGGGAAGGGCTGGGCGTGGAGGTGGCGGGCGCTGGGCTCGAGCGCTCCCTCCCTCAGAGGTGATTCAGGGGGCGCCTGTGAGTGTCTCTGCTCGGCCATCGCCACCTACGCAGCGAGTGTTCCGGCGGGATCCACGTGCGCTGGCGCAGCCGGGACCTCTGCCGTGAGTGTGCCCCGCCCTCGGTCCCCGATGCCCAGTCCCGCCACACGTTCAGCTCCTTCTAGGATACTTCTCCTAGCCTGAGAGCCAGCCACTCATTCATTCAAGGGCAAACACGTGTGGAGCGCTTACTGTGCGCTAGACACTTTCCTAGATGAACCAAACACGATGAAATCGCGGCTCTGTGGAGCGTGCTCATTGCAAATAGCCTTGGGAGGGGCTCGGCAAGAGTCTACGCCACGCACCCCCGTGCCCTCCCTGAGTGTCGCCTCAGGCTGGCTCGCCTGCTGCTGTTGCATCCTGGTGGCCTTGCACCTCGGGGACCCAAGCCTCTCTCCTCTCCACCCAGCTCTGCAGTGTGAAGGGGGCCAGGGGTATGAGGCCTGTGGCCCCATGCGTCCCCCCCCTCACCTGCCACGACCACGGTCCTGAGCCTGGGTGGCACTGCCAGGCCGTTGCCCGTGTGGAGGGCTGCTTCTGTCCTGAGTGGACTCTGCTGCACTGTGTGTAGGGTCAGAGTGGGCAGAGGGGAGGGGGCCACAAGGCCATGGTGACAGGGCTGGCCCAGAGGGCTGCCGCGCCCCTTTTGCCAGAGCCCTGCCCTCTGTGATCTCAGGAGGAGTCTGCCTCGAGCCGGCTTCCTGCCCCTGCGAGTGGCGAGGCAGCTTCTTCCCCCCGGGCACCGTACTGCAGAAAGACCGTGGCAACTGGTGAGTGGCGGGCCTCGGGGGGAGCCCTGTGCCCTGGGCTGGTTGAGTCCATTGCTGCAGCTGATCCCAGGACACCGTGTCCTCAGCACGTGCCAGGAAAGCCAGTGGCTTTGTGGGGATGGCGGTAGCCGCGGTGAGGAGCCGGTGCCTGGCTGTGCCGAGGGGGAGGCCCCGTGCCAGGAGAGCGGGCACTGTGTGCCCCACGGGTGGCTTTGTGACTGTGGCGAGGGCTCAGACGAGGAGGGTGAGTGTCCCGGGTGGCAGTGGCCGAGTGGCGGGTTAGTCCTTGAACGTGTAATGGAAACCTGCGTCCTAGGGCGGCTTCCTAAGCTGCTGCTCCTGTTCTCAGCAGCTGCGACTTGTGGGCAGGGCCGTTCTGGTGTCTGGGTTTGGGGGCTTCTCTGGGACCCCTTGTCGGCGTCCTCAGCCTGCCTGCGCCCCCCACACCAGGCTGTGCCACCCCAGGCCGTGGGGAGGGGCAGGTGTCTTGCAGCTCCGGCCACTGCCTGCCCCTGGCCCTGATCTGTGATGGGCAGGACGGCTGTGGAGACGGGACGGATGAGCAGGGCTGCCTGTGCCCCAGGACTCGCTGGCCTGTGCCGACGGCCGCTGCCTGCCCCCCGCCCTGCTCTGCGATCGGCACCCTGACTGTCGGGGCGCTGCTGACGAGGAGTGCTGTCGCGGTTAGCGGTCCCTACCCCGGACTCCAGCCCGCCAGGCGTCCCCTTCCGAGGGACCCATCTCGTGGGTCCCCACCTGCCTGCCTCCCCTCCTTCGCCAGTCCAGCTTCCGGCTGAGAAATGGGCACCTGTGGGTGTGTGAGTGAGGGCACCCCAAACAGTGGGGAGAAGGGGCAGTGCCCCGGGCCCAGCGCCTTTCTCTGGCTACAGGGCAAGTGAACTGCACCCCTGGGGGGGTGTCGTGCGTCGATGGTGCCGGCGTGGGGACCGAATCTGCGCCTGCCCAGGTGGAGCCGACGAGGGGCCTGGGCACTGCCCGCTCCCCCAGCTGGTACCTCGCCTGGCCCCTCCGCCGTCTCCAGGGAGACTGCACCTACTCCCCAGGCCAGCGTCAGCCCCGGGGGGTCCCCTGGAGGGAAGGGGGTGAGAAAATGGGGTCTGGAGGCCTGGAAGGGAGGGGACGGCGCCTCAGAGGGAAGCCCTGGGGCACATGCTGGGGGTGGGAGGGAGCAGGGCCCAGACTCAGCCTCCTGGAGACCCCGGAATGAAGTGAAGAGCGTTTGAGGGGGACTGAAAGAGTCCAAACTTTACTCCCAGAAGTTCAAGGCCCCCCTCTAAACCGACTGCCGTCTAACGGGAATTCTCGGATGTGGCGGGAGAGCTTTTGGAAAACCAACAGGGCAGCAAAAAGCGGGAGCGGCTGGACTTGGGGAGGGCCAGGCGCAGGTAGGGGGCCGGAGGGGCCTGGAGGGGGAGCGGAGCCGGAGGCGGTGGAAGGGCCCGGCGGCCTGCAGGCATCCCCGGGGCGGGGGCCGGGGGGCGCCGGGGTGGGGCGCGGACGCCCCCGCAGCGCCGCCCTGCGGCCTCTTCGCGAGCGGCGGCAGCGGCGAGGGCGGCCCGCGGGGCTGGCGCTGCGACGGCGAGGAGGACCGCGCCGGCGGCGGCGACGAGAGCGGCCCGCTCTGTGTGGCCCCCGCGCAGCTGTCCCCACGGCTCGGACGGGGAGCCCGGCGCCTGCGGCCACGCGCCCAGCGGGCGGGGCGCCCTCTCCTCCCGCCCCCACCCGACGGACCTCCGCCGCCTGTGGTTCGGGGTGGCGCTCGCTAGAGAGCGACCTGGGTCTGGGGGCCGCCGAGTCTGAGCGAGTTTTGTCCTCCTTGAATCTTGTCCCGGAAACTCTCTTTGAAAACTTTTAACCGCCCTCCCAGCCCGGGGGAGAGAAGAAAGGGCTTTTGCTCGCCCTCCCAGCCCGGGGGAGAGAAGAAAGGGCTTTTGCCCGCCCTCCCAGCCCGGGGGAGAGAAGAAAGGGCTTTTGTCTTTGCCCACATTTGGGCTGGATGCATTAGAGGGTGGGCAGTGAGTGGCTCTGCCGCAGGGCGGGGGCCAGTTTGGGGGCGCTCCCCCCAGCTTCTCCCTGCCAGGCCTAGGGGTCCCCTCTGTGTCCCCGCAAGTCAGACCTTCACGGCCTGGCCACGTGGTGGCGGCTGGGCGCTGTCCACAGGCCCCATCTCCTCCCCTGTGGCCCGCCCCCCCTGGACCCCCCACAAAGGTGTCTGAGCCAGGCTGTGTGCCCTCAGGGTTTTGCCTCATACACCCCTCCCATGCCTTCGGCTCCCCCGCCCGCCTCTGCGGGCTCCACCCAGCTGCCCCCCCCACCCCGCCGCAGCCTCTGCCCCTGTGGTTTGGCTCCCCAGCTGTGCCTGAACCCTGGGCGGCTCTGCGACGGGCTCCCCGCCCAGTCTCCCGGTGCTGCGGCGCTGCCCGGGCCCCGAGCACCAGACTCAGGCCTGCTTCACGGCCGCCTGCCCAGGTGAGGGGTCCTGGGCACCAGGAGG
>NC_041218.1:6732599-6752318 GCF_002837175.3 Physeter macrocephalus | reverse complement strand
GGGGGTGGGGGGTGGGGTGGGCGGGGCCTACAGAGCACCAGAGGGAGGAAGGCGTTGGTCGGCCCTTCCGCCTCACAGTGGACGGTGAATGGACCTCCTGGTCTCCCGGGTCCCCGTGCTCTGAGCCATGCAGGGGCACCGTGCTGCCTGGGGACCCTCCCAGCGCCCGCCAGACCAGTGAGTGGATGGGAGGAGGGCACGGTGGGTGAAGCGTGGAGGGGCTGCTGGCGGGCGGCTTGTCCCTGAAGGGGACCCACCCTCGATGACCTCTGGTTGAGCTTCGTCTCAGGACCCTGCCCTCAGGACGGCTGCCTGGGAGGTCAGCAAAGCCTCCCCAGCCGGGAGGCAGCCCTGGAGCTGGCCTCGATGTGTGCAGCTTTGCTGGGGGAGGACTCGAGGGCCTGGGCCCAGGCTGGCCTGGGGGGCGCAGGGTGTCTGAGAGCGAGCTGTGGGCAAGAGGCTATGCCGGGGGATGGAGGGGCCGGTCAGAAGCTCTTAGGGGCCAGGACTGTTGTCCTGTTTCCGCTGCTGGGGCCCCTCAGGCAGAGCCGTCCCAGCAGAGGTGTCTGCGTCTCACTGGTGCGCAGGGCGACGGGGCGGCGGGCAGAGCAGGGGAGTTGGGGTGCAGGCGTGGGTCCACGGGGTGTCTGGGCCAGGCTCTTGCAGCAGGAGAAGGAAGGAGGGGCCGGTGGAGAAGGGCGGCTGGGTGGCTGAGGGGACTCTTGGGTTTCCACATTGAGGCTGAATGAAGGCCAGTTGTTTAGAAGGCTCTGGAAGTTTTGATCTGGGAGAAAATGTGAGGATGGGTAGTGGACATGTCGAGGTGCCAGCCAGGTCCACAGGCAGAGGTGGGGCCCCAGTGAACCAGATGCAGTGGAAGGCTCTGCTCCGAGAGGGAGATCTGGGCTGACGGTGGAGGTCCCCGAGGGGCAGAGGCCACACTCAGCCTCATGAGCCCTTCCGTCGCCCCCATAGCTTCTCGGAGCTCACCCAGGTCCCCCGAGCCGCCCCGCCCTGCAGGGCCCCATGCAGTGTCCTGCCCTTTTCCCTGCAGGGGCGCTGGGCTGGACACCCTGGGGTCCCCGGTCCGCCTGCTCCCGGAGCTCCCTAGTCCCTGGAGGGGATCCAGGCTGGCACAGCCGTTCCTGGCTCTGCCCCAGCCCTGGGGACACGTCCTGCCCAGGAGAGGCCACCCAGGAGGAGCCCTGCAGCCCCTCTGTGTGCCCAGGTGTGGCCCCCTCTGTCCCTGGTGTGTCTGGGGCCCTCGGGTGGGGTTAGGAGCAGCTGAAGAGAACGACCCTTCGGGAGGGGCGGGGGCAAGTCTAGCTGTTGTCCAGAAGCTTCTCCCGGCCCCCAGTCCCAGCCCCACGGAGCCCAGCAGGACATGAGCAGGGCGGGCCTGGCCTGAGGGAGTGCTGGGGGCCTCGCTGGAGGAGTGGATGTTGGTGGAGCCAAAGCTGCAGTTAGGACCCTGCACGCTGCCGGCCCACGCAGCTCCAGACCCTCGCATGGCCATCCTCGGCCACCTCTTTCCTGCGTCCCTCGTGCTCGACTCCACTCTCCCCGACAGCACCCGGCGTCTGGGGTCTGTGGGCCACCTGGCCCACCTGCTCGGCGCCCTGCGATGGAGGCGTCCAGACACTCGGGCACAGCTTCTCTGCCTCAGCTCCTGGGGGCCCCGGGTGCCAGGGACCCCACAGACAGACCAGGGACTGCAACATGCAGCCCTGCACAGGGGCCGAGTCCCCTCCCATCCTCCCACCAGGCACGTCCCGCCGGCCCCTGGGGGTTTGACCTTTCACCACCTACCTTTGCGTGGCACCGCACTCTGCCTCCAGGACAGGCCATGCCTTGAGCTAAGAGAGACTTTGCCCGATTTCCTGGGTCTCCTCCAGCCCCCAGCCACCGGGGACCAGGCAGGGCTATGCCCTGAGGGAGGGGGCTTCATCCGACTCTCAGTCCCTCTGACTGACTGCCACCTGTCACCTGCGTGCAGGTTGCCCCCGCCCCTCCACCTCCCTGCCCTTCCCGCCTGCCCCTGCTGAGACCCGCTCTGACTTCGCGTCCAGCCCAGTGCCCAGGCGACATGGTGTTCCGCTCAGCTGAGCAGTGCCACCAGGAGGGGGGCCCACGCCCTCGGCTGTGCCTGGCGCAGGGCCCTGGGGTGGAGTGCACCAGCGTCTGCACCCCTGGCTGCACCTGTCCCCCTGGCCTCTTCCTGCACGACGCCAGCTGCCTGCCCCTGAGTCAGTGCCCCTGCCAGCTGTGCGGGCAGCTCTATGCACCTGGAGCAGTGGCCCAGCTGGGCTCCTGCAATAACTGGTGGGTACCCACGTCGGGATGGGGTTGGGGCTTGGTGGCTCCAGAGGTGGACAGGTGTGGACTCCCACACACCGGGGGGCTCAGCATGCCTCTGTGCTGCCAGGCCTGGGCCCTGGGAATGCTGAAGTGAACTGGATGCTGCCAGGCCTGGAGGGGCAGGCGTCTGTAGGGACATTCGTGCTCATTTGACTGATGGGGAGACTGAGGCTCAGCTGGGAGAGGCGATTTATGATGGAACTAGAGCCTGGAGTGGGGGCGTTCTACGTTCTCCTTCCAGTTTCCCCTTTCTCTTTCCTGAGTGTAATTCACTTCCTGGGGTGCACTTGCTTTCTGCCCAGAAACCTTGAAGCACCCGACACTCAAAACTGATACCAGGATCTGCCAGTAGAGGGCGCGCTAACCCCATTCCCTCTGTTTTTTTCAATTTTCCGTTCTTTTTTCTTTCCTTTCAGTTCATTTTCTGTCCCCTGGTCCTCCCCCAATTCCCTCCTTCATCTTTCCTCTCCCCCTGCCCCTTTCTCTTTTGCCTTTTCTCTCTTAGATTTTTTTTTTCTGGAATGTCCACATATTTGACAAGTGGGCTTTAAAACGTTTTTACTGGAGAAAAGTAAGAGGGAGGAAATAACTCAAGAGAAAGATCCAGGAGACTCAAGCTAGTGTCTACTTCTGAACAGCTCCTAACTGGCCCCGAAGTGTCGCTCAAAGTCATTTCTACACAGTGTTTAATAAATACAAATAGAGTAAAAAGTATAAAAAGACGACTTCTTGATAAAATCGTGGGACAAAGGGCAGCACAGTACCTGGGCTGTCAGGGAGCTCACGGAGGGTGGAATTGCGGGGGGGCGGGGGCGCTGGGTGAGAATCCTTGGTCGCTCATGCACTTCACGTGGGACACAGGGCAACTTGCTTTACTTCCCAGACCCTCGGGTTCCTCTTCTGTGTGGTGGACACCGTGGTCCCGGCCACTTCTCTCTGGGGGCACGTGCACAGGACTCCACGGGGCGGGGCTGATTGTGGCCTCACTGGGCCCTCTCTCTGCAGCACCCGTATCTCTGGTGAGATGGTGTGCACCTCGGAGCCCTGCCCAGGCACCCCCGTGCGCGGGGCCCAGGAATGGGCAGTGGTGGGGTCTCAGGGACCACAGGGGATACCGGCCACTTCAGTAATCAACCTGGTGGTGTCAGGGGTGTCCCAGGAAGTTGGGGTCCAGGGATGACTTGACCTGGTTTCACACATTCTGTGCCTCTCGCCCGGCACCCGCCCTGGCATTCGCCTGTGGCTAGAGCCCCTGGACCCCGTGGAGTCTCTGCAGCGCAGCTGCAACGTGGGTGTCCGGCGGCACTTCCGGGCAGGCACTGCGCCCCCTGGCTGCCTTCGGGGGGACTGCGTGCCAGGGTCCCAACATGGAGGCTGAATTCTGCGGCCTGGGGCCATGTGGATGTGAGAGCTGGGACCCGTGTCCTCAACCCTAGTCACTCCCCATGCCGGACCCCAAGACAGGTGCAAGGGCCTTCCCTAGGAGATGCCATGAAGGTGTGGTTCCCAGAGAGCCCTAAGAGGGGTCCTCCCTGGACGCCAGCCCTGCAGGGAGGACCTCCAGGTGGAATCCTGCAACCCCCCTGAGAAGGGGGGAGGTCTCCTGGGCTGGGTGCAAGGCTGCAGGTACCTGGGATCCAGAGGGTGGAGTGACCGGGTGTCTGGGCGTGTGAGACAGGGCCTGCAGTGACCTGGGTGTCACCCCAGGTCCCGGTGGGGAGTGGGGCCCCTGGTCTCCGTGCTCCGTGCCCTGCGGGGGTGGCTACCGGAATTGCACCCGAGGGAGCGGTGGGCCCAGCCCCGTGGACTTCTCCACCTGTAGCCTGCAGCCCTGTGCAGATGAGGGCACCCACCTTTTCCTCCACACCCTGCCCTCACTTATCCCCACACCACCCACGGCCCTGTCAAGCCCTCCCTGTCACCCCAGGGACCCTGCTCCCTGAGCTCCCATGCAGCCCCACCACCTTCCCAGCCGCGCCTGGAGCTGAGGCCTCTCCCAGGTGGGACCCCGGGGGAGAAGTGAATGTGCCTAGGCTGAGCTGTCAATCTCTGTGTCCCCAGGGCCAGTGCCTGCTGTGTGTCCCCCGGGCAAGCAGTGGCTGGACTGTGCACAGGGCCCTGCTTCCTGTGCAGAGCTCAGTGCCCCGAGAGGGACTGACCAGCCCTGCCGCCCTGGCTGCTGCTGCACGTCCGGGACGCTTCTTCTGGTGAGTGTTCCCTGCCTGACCTCCTTGGGGCCTGGGTAGGGGTAGAGCCGAGGGTGTGGGTCTGGAGACAGGGAAAGCCTTGCAGAGTTGAGGACAGAGCACTGAATTCAGGGCGCGTGGCTCTGCTCTGCCAGCCCCGTGACCAGCACGGACCCCGGGCGAGTGGCATTCAGATATGGGCCTGCGTTTTCCTGTCTGTAAAATGGTGATTGGTCTGGAAATTCTTTAAGATTCGTGCCTGCTTGAGTGCTCTGTCTTCTTACATTATCACCTCAGTCCTGGGCCGGGCTATGCTGTGGGGAAGAGCAGGCTCTGCCCCCAAGGAGACTCCAGTCTGCAGAAAGCAGACCGAGAGCCCCTACAACGAAGACAGACCCACGTGATACACAGGAAGTGAGCTCTGCATGTTGCAGAGCCCGTGATGCAGACTGGTGGGGATGGGGTCCAGGATGGTGGGCTTCCCGGAGGAGGCGGTGCAACTTGACCGTCAGAGATTAGAGGATCTGGAGAGCAGGGAGGCAGCCACTCCAGTTGGAGGGTGGCGGGAACCATGGCTGGCAAATGCAGCCGGGGATGGTGGAGTTTGGACAAAAGCTCACGGGACAGTGGGGAGGGCTTCCAGAGATGCTGCGGAAGCATGGGGCCTGGTAGGGACAGACTCCAGTGAGGGCTCAGGCTGTTCCACTAGCAACTCTATGACCTCGGGCTGAGTATTCTCATGCCTCAGTTTCTCCACTTGTAAAACTGGGGTAATAGTGTCCCTGGTCATGGGAGTCTGTGAGACGGTAAACTGCTTCCCAGGGCTGCTACTTTCAGAACATCTGACTTTCGAATCGTGTGCTGGCGGATGGCTGTGTTTTTATTTTTTTATTTATTTTATTTTATTTTTATTTATTTATTGATTGATTGATTGATTGCGGTACGCAGGCCTCTCACCGTTGTGGCCTCTCCCGTCGCGGAGCACAGGCTCCGGACGCGCAGGCCCAGCGGCCGTGGCTCACGGGCCCAGCCGCTCCGCGGCATGTGGGATCTTCCCGGACCGGGGCACGAACCCGCGTCCCCTGCATCGGCAGGCGGACTCTCAACCGCTGCGCCACCAGGGAAGCCCGGCTGTGTTTTTAAATTTGAGACCCTAGCAACTTCTGTCCAACCCCCCTGTGCATGTAGTCTTACCTGATTTTGTGTTGTTTCTTTTTACGTCATTTTGTATGAATTGCACTTTTCGTACTTTGTTCGTTGATTTCATGGATTTGACAGTTCAGTCTTGTGTCCTGCAAGTGGAGACGGTCTTTTCTCCCAGAAATCGGGGGTCTGTGCCCTTCCCCACGGCCCCTGCACCTGATGGTGTGTGTTTCCCCGATGCTGGGAAGTGGAAAGAGACTGATGTTTGGCAGGGGGGTCCGTGGGTTTGAGGGAGGGCGCCTGCCAAGTGGGCGCTGAGCTCTGATGGTGGGGGGCAGGTGGGGAGAGAGCAGGCCAGGCCGGAAACCGGAAGGTGATGGAGGGTTTGGGGTTTCAGAACAACGTGTGTGTGCCCACCCAGGACCGCCCCTCTGCCCGCGGGGGACGCCTCCACCCCCCAGGCAGTGCTGTGATTCGTCCATGGGAGAACTGGTGAGACCACCTCCCCCTGCAACGGCCCCAAGACCCCAAGGACCCCTCTGTCTCTCCTGAGCGGCAGGAGGTGTCGGCCTCCACGGGCCTCGGAGACGCCCCTTCCTGCAGGCACAGCGGCCAGCTCTCCGGGGCCAAGCCTGCTCGTGCCCCTCGCCCGTGCCCTCCCCTCCAGTCTCCCCTTCCCTCCCGTCTCTGTCTGCTGAGGCTGCCTCAGCTACACCGAAGACGGGGTGGCTTCAACACAGAGTTTGTCCTATCGCAGCTCTGGAGTCTAGAAATCTAAGATCCCGGAGTCGGCAGGGCTGCTTCCTCCTCAGGGCTGTGAGGGAGCGTCTGTTCCAGGCCCCTCTCCTCTTCTGGAGTTTGTGGGCAATTCCTGGTGTTCCTCGGCTTGTAGCTGCATCCCTGCAATCTGCCTTCACGTGGCCGTCTCCTCCTTGTGTTTTCACATCACCTCTTCTGTGTGCACCTATGTCCAAATTTCCCCTTTGTGTAAGGACACCAGTCATATTGGATTAGGGTCACCCTAGTGGCCCCATTTTAACTTGATCACCTCTGTAAAGACCCTCTCTCCAAGCCAGGTCACATTCACATGTTAGGCCCATAGCCTTGCATCGCTCACGTTCATACCCCTGACACAGGTGAACAGTCCCACTTGCTGCCGGAAATGCTCTCCTAGGGCCCGGGGCCTCAGCCCTGCCCCCTACCATCCCCCCGACCCTCTTCCTTCCCCCCACCCGCCTTCCGAGGATGTGCACAGATGCGGAGAGCTGGCACCCGGCAGGTGGCTCCAGCCTGTGCCACTACACTTTCTCCTGTGCTCCCCGCAGGAGCGCTCCTGTGTGCCGACTGCCTCACGGCTGCAGGGGCTGGGAGCTGCCGGCGCTGACCCGGGGGCTCAGCTGTCCATTCTGGGAGAGGGGGGTCAGCCCCTTGGGCCTGGAGATGAGTTGGGCTCAGGTCAGACCCTCCATACAGGCTGCAGCAACCGGTGAGGGGCACGATGAGGGTTGGGGAGATATGGGGGCGAGGGAGGGGGTGAGAGGGTGAGAGGATGTGGGTGGGAGAGCACTGCCCCCTCCTGGAACCGGGCTCACCCTGGCTCCGTCTCCTTGCCCTCTGGGATCGAAAGACCTGTCCACACTCGTTTCTCCCGGGGTCCGTGCCGCCGTCCCCTCATCGCCACACCCTCTTGCCAGCTCCTGTGCACACGGGAAGCTGTCCTGCTCCGTGGGTCACTGCTCCAAGGCTGGGCTTGGCTTTGGCCCCTGGGGCCCGTGGGGCCCCTGCTTCCGCTCCTGTGGCGGGCTGGCACCCGCACCTGCAACTGCCACTGTGCACGCCCCACGCCCACTCCCGGTGGCCAGCACTGCCGTGGGCCCCGCCAGGACCTCGAGTACCGCCTCCGCCCAGACTGCCCAGGTGAGGGGAGAGGGACTGGGTAGGCACAGGCTGGATGGCCGAATCCACTTCACTGGCCCTTTGTCCCTTCCTGTTTCTGTCCATCCCTGGCGCCAGCTCTTGGTCTCTCTTCCTCTTACTGTCTAGCTCTGTGTTTCTCTTCTATTCAGGTACATTCAACCAAATTTCTGGAGCTCTTGCCACGTGCACCACAGTGTGCATGGGGGCTGTGTTGGGGGATGGGGGAGTGAGGACCCCGATCTTGGAATCCAGGGGCTCAGATAACCCATTTCAGCATGGGGTGAGCCCTGTGGGAGGTTGCGTGTGCTGAGGAATATGGGAGAGGTTGAGAATTCTCCTAGAGGGACAACCTAGGAGGGCTTCCTGGAGGAGGCAGCACCTGAGGGGGTCTGAGCGATGGAGAGGACTTTGACAAGCACTGGAGAAGGATGCCAGGAATCAGGAACAAAGGCCTTCCTATGGCAGCAAGGCTACTGTGAGCGAGTGCTGTGCTTGGGGCCTGGGGTGTCTGGGCTGAACCAGACAGGTTTGGAACTTGACCACCAGCCTCGGGCTTGGTCCTGGTGCACTGCAGCCTGGGCAACACTTCTGAGCAGGGCTTTCCTTTGGCACAGGGACTGCAGGGTCCACGGTGGAACCAGTGACAGGCCTTCCAGGTATCCCAGACTCCTCGGGCTCTGACCCCGGATTCCCTGCACCACCCACTCTGGGAAGAGCAAGCCCCCGGGTCTCCTCCCTCCCCTGCCCTGCTCCTAGGAGGCCAGGAGCCCAGGGCTGCCTCATCAGGAGACCCCTCTCCCCGTCGAAGGTGGCTGGGGCCTGTGGTCCCCGTGGTCCCCCTGCTCCAGCAGCTGCACAGACCCCGCTCACCCTGCTTGGTGCAGCCGCACCCGCCTCTGCCTGGCGAACTGCGCCGGGGGGGCCTCCTCCCAGGAGCGCCCCTTGCAACCTGCCCTCCTGCACAGGTGCGCCTTCCCGTCCTGACCTCTGACTCTGCCCCAGGTCGGCATCCTGACCACCCCCTCCAACAACTCATTCTAACCCCAGCCCGTGTCCGACCCCAAGCCCACATCTAATATCCCTCAAGCAAATATTGAATTCTCACCCCGACATCTGATCACGGATTCACGCCTGACCCTGGACCCTGGGCCTTCTTTGCCAATCCCAACAGCTGTTGGGGACCCCTGCCAACTTCGGCAAATCCTTACTCGTGTGTGTACCAAAGACTCCCCCAAAGGTCCCATCCAGATCCCTCAGCTGCCCTGGGAGTCTGGGACTACTGTCCCCCGTGAGAGAGGGGGGAACTGGGGCCCAGCTGCCAAAGCCACACAACAGTCAGGATCAGATCTGAAAGGGGAACCCAGAGGGCAGGATGGGGGCCTAGCCAGCCCTGGCGGAGGAGGTCGGCATATGAGCTGGGGCAGGGGGAGGAGGGGCTGGCTCCAGCTCAGCTTCGTCCTGTCCCGCAGAGCTGCCCCTGTGCCCTGGCCCTGGCTGCGTGGCCGGGAGCTGTTCCTGGACTGCCTGGGCCCCGTGGGAACCTTGCTCCCGCAGACGTGGGCTGGGCCAGCAGTGCCGCATGCAGGCCTACCATCCCCCAGGGCCCGGCGGGCACTGAGGCCCCGACATCCTTACGGCCTACCAGGAGCGCCGCTTCTGCAACCTGCGAGCTTGCCCAGGTGAGGCGGGCTGGTGAGGACCAGGGTGTGCCCTTCCCTGGCATCAGTGCCCCCGGACACCTCCATCTCTAGCGCAGGACCTTGCCCCAGGCTCGTGGGACATGTGGGGTCCTCTGCCTGAGTCAGACCTCTTCTCTTCCCCTTGCAGTGCCTGGAGGCAGGTCACGCTGGAGCCCCTGGTCCTGGTGTGACCGGAGCTGCGGAGGGGGCCGGTCCCTGAGGAGCCGCAGCTGCTCGAGCCCCCCACCCAAGAACGGGGGTGCCCCCTGTGTTGGGGAGAGGCACCACGCATGGCTCTGCAATCCCACGGCCCTGTGGTATGACACTGGTGACAGCACTGCCCTTGCTGTCTGCAAAGCTCTCCCCGCCCCGCCTCCAGTTTCATCCTCCAGGTCATCGGGGGACAGGCTCTTATTGCCTCATTGGCCAGTTAAGAAACCGAGCCCCACAGGGGCGGACGGTGGGGTCTGGGCATCGGGCAAGGCCTCCCGGTGGCCAGGGATGAGCTGCCGGATCCACCCACTGCCCACCCCGACCCGGGACTAGAACTCATTCTCTCAGCTGTGCCCCAACCTCCAGTTCCTGGAACCACTGTAAAGATTTTCAGGGGGGTTTGAGGATGACAGTCCTGAGTGAACCTGGTACTTGGGATGGGGACTGAACCCCGCAGGCTGTAGTCCCTGCCCCCCACCCCAAGCTTCAGCTCCTTCCGTAATCGGGCCTTCCAAGCTCACTGGCACTTCCCTGGCGGTCCAGTGGCTAAGGCTCCGCGCTTCCATTCCATCCCTGGTCAGGGAACTAAGGTCCCGCGTGCCGCATGTCAAGGCCAAAAAAAAGCAAGCTCACTGACCCCATGGACCCTGGTTACTCTAGGGCCCGCCACCTCTGTTAGGACGACGCCCTTACACTGACATTCCCGTCCATCCTTCCCCGGACAGACACAAAGGAGCCACATGGGTGAGAACGTTGGCTTTTTAGATGCACAAAGTCAGTCCAGCTCAACAAACGTTTATTGGGTACTGGCTAGGTGCTGGGAACTGACAGGTGAGAGGAACTGTCTGTCACTCAGAATGTCCCAATCCCAGGGTCTCCCCAGGGTCTCCCCAGGGTCCCATGTTTCCATGGGCACCAACCCGGAGGAAGGACGGGTTGTACAGCTTCACGGAGGTAGGGGTGGCCCCGGATCGGGCAGGGGGAAGGTTTCTGAGCCCCAGGGCTGCGGGCCCTCTTGACTCTCTCTGGTCCTCCCCGTCTGCCCAGAGGAGGGCCGCCCAGCAGGCATGGAGGTGGTCGACCGTGCCAGCCGCTGCCCCGCCGCTGCTCAGACCTCCAGGAGAGGATCGCGTGTCAGGACGACCAGGCCGAGGGGGCACCCCCTGCCTGGGCCCCAGCACCCAGACCCAGCGCTGTGGGCAGCAGCCTTGCCTGGGGCCGCTGGACGCCTGCTCCTGGGGCCCTTGGGGGCCCTGCTCCCGCAGCTGAGGCCCAGGCCTGGCCTCCCGCTCTGGGTCCCGCCCCTGCCCGCTGGCCAAGGCCGACCCCACCTGCAACGGGACCTTCCTCCACCTGGACCCCCAGGCCTGCTCCACAGGCCCTGCCTGGGTGAGTGTGCACACGAGGTGAAGCCTGTTCCCTGCCTGGGGAAGATTCGGGGAGTAATGTGTTCTCCCAACTCCCAGATTATCTCCCCCAAATATACCTGTACTGTATCTATCGCCTTCCAGTATTTTTTTTTTTTAGTTTTTTTCCCCTTTCCACCATCAATCCTTTAGATCCCTTTGAGATGTGACCCTTGCTGCTGGGTGACAGGGAAGCCAGCCAGCCGGGACCTTTCAGAATTCTTGGCTTCCTTTTGCCCTTTTCCTGCTCAGGGTGTTGGCTGGGGCTGGGATAAGAGGGGAGGGCAGGTGGGGAAGAGGCTGGGGAGCCCAGAGCGGCCCCAGGCTGACACCTTCTCCCCCAGTTTGGTCTCTAGAGGAGTGCGTGTGGAGCAGCTGGACGCGATACTCACGCCAGGTGCCGGTCCAGCAGCGCTACCGACCCCAGGGCCCACCGCCCGCAGGGGGCCCCTGCACACGACTGGACGGCCACTTCCGGCCTCGCCTCATCAGCAACTGCTCTGGTGAGGCCCCAGGAGCAAGAAGCCAGGGAGCTGAACGCCGACAGGGGCCTCCCGGGCTCCCCACCGGGCCGCCCAGCTCCTCTTAGGGTGATGCTCGGCGTCCCCAGGACCTCGGCGCGGTTGCCCTCGCGTGCACTGACCCTGCTCCTCCCCAGCCCCCCGCCCCCAAGCCATCACAGTTTCCTCACTTTGCAGCCGCAGGCCCAACTGTGGCTTTGTGTCCGCTTGTAGCTGCCCCCGGGCACAGTGGGTCTTGCCCACCTCCTGCTCTAGCTGCCGTCCGTCTCTGCCCCTCTGCCTCCCATCTGCCAGTCCCCGGAGCACCTGCCGGTGCCAGGCCCCGAACCCCATGCAGCTCCCTGGCTCTCCACGGTCCAAACCGTCCTCACCCGTCCCTGGAGGCACCCACAGGGGCTGAGTGGGTGCTGGATGGGGCGACACTGGTCTGTCCTTACATGTAGCAGGGGGACAATCTTGCACTCTTACTGCATCACCTCAAGGGGATGTGATGGGACGGTGCTCTGTGCTCCCTGGGCTTGGAGCGCGCTTGACAGCGCTCACGTTCTGCCTCGCGGCCGTTCACCCACGCCTGGGCTCAGCACCACACGCGCAGCTGCTGTGGGCCCGGCGCGGTGCTGGCACCAGGGTGACGAAACGATCGCCGCACAGCCCTGTCCTGTGTCCCCTTCTGCACAGGGGCTGCTGGCGCAGGCTGGAGGCCGCATTCCCCCGGAGCGGTGGAGCTGCCAGCACATCTCAGGAGAAGGAGCTGTGCCGACCTCTGGGACCGCGTGCAGTGTCTGCAGGGACGGTGCCACCCAGGTAGCCAGGCCACGCCCCCAGCCCAGCCCAGGAACGCTGGGGAGCCCGCTGGCGCCTGCTTCGCTGCCCCCTGCTCCCGGAGAGCTTGTGACCTGGGGCGGGCAGACGGCTGGGTCGTGAGGTACAGGGCAGCAGGGCGGATCCCTGGGTCACTGTCAGCAACCGGCTGGGGCTCCTGCCCCAGTGAGCCTCAGTCAAGACAGGCTGCGTCCTAAGCATGCGCTCAGGAAGCCTCAGAGCTTCCCAGGGTGGCGCCCACACCCAGGGCAGGTGGAGAACAGGTCACGTGCGGGGAGGGGTGGGAGGAAGGGTGCTCCAGGGCTGCCTGAGGCTTTGGACTCCAACTGGCTAGTAGAGGGGTCCGTCACGTGCGCCCGCCCCAGCCCCGAATCCTGCTCTCCTCCCCACCCGCTCTCCCAGGCTGCCGCTGTCCCCCTGGCCAGCTGGTACAGGATGCGCGCCGTGTGCCCATGTCTTCTTGCCGCTGTGGCCTCCCCAGCCCCAGTGCTTCATGGGTGCTGGCTCCGTCCGAGCGGGGGGGTGGCTGGACTGCAAAAACTGGTGTGGCTGCCCGCCGGCGGCCAGGCAGGGACACGGGGAGCTCTGGGTGGGAGGCTCGGGCCAGGTCAGGGTTATGGGCCTTGCCGGGGGGCAGAGGCTCTGTTCACCCCGACTCTCAAGGGTCTGAGCCCTTTGCACGCCGCTGCCACAGCCCCTGTGTTGACGGGTCCCTGGTGTGCCGCCCCCATGAGTGTCCAGCCCTCGGGCCTTGGGCAGCCTGGGGCAGCTGCTCTGCTCCCTGTGGTGGAGCGCCACCCAGAGACGTGGGAGCTGCAGGGAAGGTCCTGCGGGGGCACCGTGCCCGGCCCAGGACACGGAGCAACGGCAGGGCTGTGACCTGCAGCCCTGCCCCGGTGAGCACGCAGGGCGCTGGGTGCCTGCTGTTCCCTACCGTGCTGCCGAGCCCAGGGCCCGTCCCGGCTGATCGCCACGGCCGGCGGCGGGTCCCGAGGCGGCCCCCTCCCTGGGACACCGCCTCACTCTCTGCGCTCACCCCCAGGGCGCCCACCTGGCCGGGTGCTCAGCCCCTGTGCATCCTCGTGCCCGCGCCTCTGCTCGCATCTGCAGCCTGGCACCCTCTGCATGCAGGAACCCTGCCAGCTTGGCCGTGACTGCCCTGGAGGGTGTGGGCAGGGCTCGGGGGGGCGGGGTCTGGGATGGGGCGGGTCCAGGTCGGGGGAGGGGCCGGGTCTGGGGTTGGGGGAAGGGCGCTGGGGGCACCTGGGGCCTGGAGTGGGCTGGGGCAGGCGTGACCCAACAGCCCCTCGCCGGACTCTTCGCCCTTGAGTCTCCACTCCATTCCCCTTCTTAGCATTCTTGTTGATTCTTCAATCATACGTAAGCCTGGGTGTTTGGAGTCAGGCATACCTGGTTCAAATCCAAGCTCATCTGTCTCCTTCCTTGCTGAGTCTCCAGGACCTCATCTTTACAACCGGGCTGACAATCTGCACAGGCTTGTTGGGAGGACTTGGTGAGAGCCTGCGCGTGAAGTGCCTTATTCTTGTTAAATACCTGGTCTGTGATAACCCGAGGCCACACTGTGTGGCGGGTGAGAGAGAAAGAGATGGAAGGACGCTGACGCCGCCTGGGTGGAGCCCAGGGCAGGAGCTCGCCTTTGCTCAGCGCTTCCTCCTGGTGGCTCTTCCTTCCTCTTGCGTCTCTCCAGCCCCATCCCTTTGGGCCTGACCGCTCCGCCCTTTGTGATAGCGCATCTCCCGCTCATTTGTCCTCTGGGCGGTGATTTCTCAAAGCGCTGACGGCTCCACTGGAAGAGGCCCGCTGCCCCTCTCGTGGTCTCTGGGCTCGGCAGCACGGAGCCCTCCTCTCACGCCCACCCTCCCCTCCATCCATGCCCTGGTACTAGCATACCCCAAGTGAGGTGACGTTGGCGGCAAGCCCGTGCGCAGAGTCTGCATCCCCGGGCCCAGAGGGGGAGGGCGGGGGGGTGGTTCTGAGCCCTGGCCTGGACCAGCACAAGGACTGTCGCCTGGGGAACCTCTGAGAACCCCTCACGCTAGTGAACTTGGGCAAGTCGCTTCCCACATCTGAGCCTCAGGTCCTCCTCTGTAGCAGGTTGGATGTAAAATCTGAAGATCTCTGATATAAGACATCTCTAGGGCCCCAGGTTGCATCCCTCACCCCATCTGATACCAGCTGCAGCTGTGGTGGGCATTTCCGTGGAAGATACACTCATCTCATGCTGAGGTCTGCTTCTCCTCCTCCTTTTAAAAAGTATTATTGTGGTTATAGCCTATGAAATTCACCCATTCTGGGTTTACACTTGAGTGACTTTTACAGAAAACACAAGTTGCGCAAACATCACCACATTCCAGTTTTAGAACATTTCCATCATTTCAGGCCCATTTACAATCAAGCCTTCCCACCTCCAGCCCCAGGCAATCACTAAACTGCTTCGTACCTCAAGAGACTTGCCTTTTCTGGACATTTCATATAAATGTCTGGCTTCTTTGGATTAGCATGATGACTTGAGATTCATCGGTCAACCAAAATAAATAACGCAGGAAGCTGCAAATAAGTTTATTTGGAGTTTTAAAAATTACAGTTCAGGAGACACGGATTTGGGTAACTCTGAAGGAGAGAGAGTCAGGGGCTTATAAAGACGAAGAGCCACCAGGTTGTTAAAAGTTGCCTGGAGAGAATTGTGGTTGACTCTGATGTGAATCAGAAAATATTTGTCTGTAAGGAATCCGGAGTTGTTTTAGAGAAGGTCTGTCCACTGAAGAAAAACACACAACCTAAAAATCGCAAGTTGTGTTTTATTTGGCGACCTTACTGAGGAGGATGGCCCGAGAGACAGCCTCTCAGACAGCTTTGCGGAACTGTTCTGAAGAGGTAGTGGAGGAGCCGGGACGTATAGGAGTTTGTGCTGGAGAAAAAAAATGCAGTCAAGCATCAAAAGATTACTGCTCCTCACAAAATACGGAGATCTCAAGTTAATGATTTTAGTGCTCTTCTATATATGGCAAGATGCAAGAGTCTGGGCTCATTGAAATTATTCCTTAGTTATGCATTTTTTTTTTTTTTTTTTTTTTTTTTTGCGGTACGCGGGCCTCTCACTGTTGTGGCCTCTCCCTTATGCGGGGCACACGCTCCGGACGTGCAGGCTCAGAGGCCGTGGCTCACGGGCCCAGCTGCTCCGCGGCACGTGGGATCCTCCCGGACCGGGGCGCGAACCCGCGTCTCCCGCATCGGCCGGCGGACTCTCAACCACTGCGCCACCAGGGAAGCCCATATGCACCTTAACTATCTAGGATCAGTACCCTGTTTTTCTCCATCCTGAAGTCCCCTCAGGGCGCACCATTGGGGTGTGGCTACAGTTGTTGATGGACTGATGACCAGAAACATTCCTTGTTACTAAAATAGCAGGCAACATTGTTTTGCCCACAGGTCCAAGAAGTAAACAGATTATCATAAGTAATTTTAGGGTAAGGGTCTGGTAGGTATCTTGAGTTTCTGGCAGGTATTCTGGGTGACTTCATCAGGTCAAAAGATCAGATTCCATCAAGGCTGAGACATGAATAAGTCACGCTTCCTTAATGGCCTCCTGGCTCCATTTTTTTTTTTTTTTTTTTTTTTGGCTGTGCCATGAGGCTCGCGGGATCTTAGTTCCCAGACCAGGGATTGAACCCTTGGCAGTGAAAGCGCCTAGTCCTAACCACTGGACCGCCAGGGAATCCGCCCGGCTCCATTTTCAAGAGCTCTCTTAGCAATACTGACTCCATTTTGATTTTCCTTTCACACATCCATATTATAGAATGTCAGCAGCTTGTTCCCTTTTGTTGCTGAATAAGGAATCCATTGTGTGGATATACCATATTTTGTCTACCCATTCATACCAGTTCATGGACATTTGAGTACTTTCTTGTTTTTGGTCTATTATGCATAAAGCTGCTATAAACATTCACATACAAGTCTCTGTGTGGTCATGTTTTCGTTTCTCTTGGGTATACACCTAGGAGTGGAAATTGTTAGGTCATATAGTAAATTTATGTTTAACTTTTTAAGAAACTTTCAAACTGTTTCCCCAAGGGGTTGCACCATTTTACATCTTCCTCTTCCCATCCCTGCCCCTGCCCTGAAATGTACCAGGGTTCGTTTCTCTACATCCTCTCCAACACTTGTTACTATCTGTCCTTTTCAATTTTTTTATTAGCCATTCAGTGGGTATGGAGTGGTGTCTCACTGCGGTTTTGATTTGTATTTCTTTAATGACTAATGACGCTGAGCATTCTTTTTCATGTGCTGCTGTGCCATTCAGTATTTTCTTTTCAAGCTTCTTTTGCTTTCTGCCCCAGGGCTTTTCTGACCACAGAGAGTGTCCACTTGACCTTCGTACAAGCACAGCTAGGAGTATAAGTGTGAGGATGGAATGTAGTTAATGCCTCTTGGGGCAGCCCTCAGCTCCTGGGGATGGGAGCCGCAGATGAATGCTCAGCTGCCACCCCCGCCACTGTTCAAACGGACTATTATTGGGGGGCATTCTGTATAATTCTTAGAAGTGAAATGAAGCCCCAATGCCTACTCTAAAATGCACCCTTCCATCAGTTTTTTCTCCCCCCTGCTTCACTGTCCCAGGGCGCAAGGTCTGCTCTCTGGGGTCACTTTCCAGGACCAAGTCCTTGTCTCCAGCTCTGCTTCCGGGGTGGGGTGGAGAGGGAGGAAGCCGCGCCGGATGCTTCGGCTCCAGCGCCCAGTGATTCTGTGTATTATCCTCTGTTCCTTCGTATCCCTCAGCCCGCCCCCACTAGTGAGAGTCCCATCCAGCGACAGTTACTGGCAAAGGGGAGAGAGATATTTAGCTAATAAAGTGGGCCACAGGAAGGGGGACTCTGGCAGGAGCAATGAGAGCCTGAACTGTTCTGGGGGAGGCCCGAAGTGGGACCCCTAGAGCGCCAAGTAAGTGGGATTCCTGAAAGGGGCCGCCAACAAGCAGATGCAGTTTCTGTGTGTTTCCTAGAAACTGTTCCTTCTCACAAATCCTACTGTTTTACTCTGACTTCCTTCTCCTGCCCTTCCAGCTCTCACGAGTTCACCCACAGCACTCCTGTGCCTCCTCCCCTCCTCCTCCGGGATCTGAGTCCTCCCATTTTCTAAATCTATCAGCCCCTGCTTAGCCCCTCTTTCTTTCTTGAACAGTGTGGATGAGTATCTTCAATTCCTTCATAACTTCTCCCATTCTCTAGAAAAGCTAATTCCTAGGTCAATACTAAAATCTACCTTCTCTCTGCTATACCTGGGTGTAATGCTTTGAAAGAGCATTACCAGGGAATTCAGTGGTGTATCCCCCAGTGGGCCGGTGGAATGCCAGTGAAGAGCCTGGCAGGTATCTGGCTGTGTTAGGGGAACTACTGACCGAAACCACCTGCCCCGGCCAGGCACGATAATAACAATTTGCATGAGTTATCTTACAACAGGAGGTCCTGGTAAGGGACTTGGAACTAACAAGCTACCACCAACCAGAAGAATTCTGGAAAGGTCAAAAAGAGAGAGGAGACACCAGTCCATATGTCCTACCAACCTCCCAGAATCCATCTTGGTCGAACGATGCACGTGCCAACAGGAAGGACCCTGAGTCAGAATGATTGTCCAGAGACAACCCAGAAACTAACCGCATTACCATAAATCCTGAGACTGCGGGCCATGTGGCAGAGCAGTTCTCCCGGGTTCCCTGACCCTGCTGCTCTCCGCCTGGGCGCCCTTTCCCAATAAAGTCTCCTGCTTTGTCAGCACGTGTGTCTCCTCAGACAATTCATTTCTGAGTGTTAGGCAAGAGCCCACTCTAGAGCCCTGGAAGGGGTCTCCCTTCCTGCAACAGGTACACCAGGGATCAACCCTGGCAGAAGTGGTGACAGACCCCTAACGTGAGACAACAGAGACCAATGGGCTTGGGCAACCCAATCAAAGCAGCATCTCTGTTGTTTCAGTTAGCTCTCGCTGTGTAACAAATCACAAACTTAAAACAACCCCTGTTTGTTACCTCACAGTTCTCTGCTTAAGGTCTGACAAGGCCAAAATCAAGGTTTGGGCCAGACAAAGCTCTAATTTGGAGGCTTTAGGGGAGAGTCCACTTCCAAACTCATTCAGGTTGTTGGCTAAATTTGGTTTCTTGAGGTTGTAGGACTGAGGTCCCCACCGCCTTGCAGGCTGTCAGCTCTCTCTGTTCCTTCCCCTCCATTTTCAAGCCAGCTATAGCACGTCAATTCCCCCTTATGCCACAAAACGTTTTTACTTATTTTCTGCCCCAAGACAGAGAAAACTCTCTGCTTTTCAAAGAGCTCAGGTGATTATATTGGGCTCACCCAGGTAGTTCAGGATAATCTTCCTATTTTAAGGTCAATTGTGCTGTATAGTGTAACACAATCAAGGAAGTGATATTTCATCATATCCACAGGTCCCGGGAGTTAGGGTGGAATGTGTTTGCGGGAGGAGCATCTAGAAATCCCTTTTCCCATAGTAGGGCTGCATGGCTAGTCAGGGTCTCAGTTTGGTTTCAAAGGCCGTGGAGGGGGCGTGCAGTCCCTACTTCATACCAAGTGGCAACAGGCAACCAATGATAATCATTCTTTTTTTTTTTTTAAGATTTATTTATTATTTGTTTTTGGCTGCGTCGGGTCTTAGTTGTGGTGCGCGGGCTCTTCCTTGTGGTACGTGAGTTCCAGAGTGCATGGGCTCTGTAATTTGCAGCACATGGGCTCTAGCTGAGGCGCGCCAGCTCAGTAGTTGTGGCACGCAGGCCTACTTGCCCCGTGGCATGTGGGATCTTAGTTCCCTGACCAAGGATTGAACCCGCATCCCCTGCATCAGAAGGCGGATTCTTTACCACTGAACCACCAGGGGAGTCCCAATTATTCATTCTGAATCACATATATCCCTCAATGGGGAAGGACTGTCAGAAATATTGAGGAAAGGAAATGTGTAAAAGGATTGAAAATCCTGATAATAAAGCAGCTATTATAATTTGATGGTCCACACGATTTCTGTCCTTGCAGATAGGTTACACTTGCTATGCACTTGTGCATTCAACTGCTGACTAGAACATCAATTTGAATATCACTTAGATACTTAAAATCATCATGTCCCAAACTGTGCTCATCATCTTCCCACAACTCCACTCCTTCCAGTTACTCTACTTATGTAATCCCTGTTTTATCCACCCTCAAAGTCTGTGGAGCCAGAGAAAGCAGTTGGCCAGAAGCCACCCTGCTGAGCTAAGCATTTGGGACAACACTTTTAGTATTATTTTTTAACATCTTTATTGGAGTATAATTGCTTTACAGTGTTGTGTTAGTTTCTGCTGTATAAAAAAGTGAACCAGCTATATGTATACATATATCCCCATATCCCCTCCCTCCTTCCCTAAACCACCCCTCTAGGTGGTCACAAAGCACCGAGCTGATCTCCTTGTGCTATG
>NC_041218.1:6686073-6732579 GCF_002837175.3 Physeter macrocephalus | reverse complement strand
TTTTCATCTGGTTTATGGTTTCCTTTGCTGTGCAAAAGTGGGACAACACTTTTATGACAGTCATTTCCTTACTTTCTGTAGTTTTACCCCTTTGTATACATAATGGGAGGGCCACAAGGAAACTTTCTGGAGTACTGGAAATTTTTTATATTTGATCTGGGTGTTGACTATATGGTACACATGTAAAAATACATTGAGCTGTACACTTAAGATTTCTGCACTTTACTGTCCATTATTTGTATTATTATTATTATACATATTACATCCATATATATTACAAGCGAAACAACACATTGTTACTATTACTTTATATAATTTTACAACTTTTAAAGAAGATGAGAGAAGAATGGAAAGTAAATATATGTATTTAGAGTTTGGTTTTCTCTCTTCTATCTTTTCCCCTTTATATTCACCTTCTACTCTGCAATAACTAAAGTGCAATTTGCTCACACCAGTCGCCAGCTAAAAACTTACTTCCAGCCCTTAAAGGCGGCACACAATGCCTTCCACATCCATCCCTCGTGTCTCTCCAGCGTCATTTCCCACCACTTCCTGTCTTACACACCTTCCCTACACACACTGTTTGCTCACCTCCCTGGCTTTGCTGAGGCTGTTTCTCATGCCCAATCACTCTTCCTAGCCAACACTCCTCTTCTCCTCCCGATTTAGTTGGCTCAGGTTGCCATAACAAAATACCATAGACCAGGTGACTTAAACAACAGAAATTTATTTTCTCACTGCTCTGGAGGCTGGAAGTCCAAGATCTAGGTGCCAGTATGGTCGGGTTCTGGTGAGAACTTTCTTCCTGGCTTACAGACAGCTGCCTTCTCTCTGTGTCCTTACGTGGCAGAGAGAGAGGGCAAGCTCTCTGGTGTCTCATCTTATAAGGACTCTGATCCCATCATGAGAGCCCCACCCTCATGATCTCATCTAAACCTAATTACCTCCCAAAGCCTCCACATCTAAACACCATCACATAGGTGTTAACACATGAATTTGGAGGGGACACCATAGCACCTTCTTTACGTGGCTAACTCCTACCTCTTGTTTTAATTCAACTCAGGCAGCACTTCCTCAGGAAATCCTTGACTAACTACCCCATATCGTCCCACCACCGCACTCTAAGGTGACAAAGTGTGCTCTTGTGTTGACCTCTTTCGTTGCACCGTCTCTTCATTTTGTAGTTATGTTTATGGTCTGTTTCCTCAATAGACTATGAATTCCTTGGAGGCAAAGTTTCTGTTTGACTCAACTGCGCATTCCCAAACCTTTGCACAGTGCCTGGCAACATGACAGGCAACCAATGATGTTTTTTGAATGAATGTTACAAAAAGTATTTACCTCCTTGATTAGATACAGTCTAGAATCTTCAAGGTTGACATTGGCCCTAAAAATGCGAGGGAATAGACGCAAGCACGAGCAATCTTATAGGCCAATCAGAGTACTTTGCCCTTCCTATAGGGCCTGGGAGAGCGTCGTGGGTACGCTACCTAGTAACCATCGCCGGGGGAGGGAGGCGGGAAGGGCGGAGAGCTAGCTGCTTCGTGCAGTCGGGACCCCGTATTCCCGGAGCAATAGCAGCTTCGGGAGGCGCTTACCGAGCCTGGACCGCGCTTCCCATGATGCCCCGCCGCCTCGGGCTAGGCTGCTGCCGTAAAGCGGCTCGCTCGGCGCGACGCAAGTACCAGCTGCGCGCCTCTCCTGGCTCCGCGAGCGCCACCGCCCCCTCCGACCGGGGACAGCCGGTTCCGGCCGCGCTCCCTCCCCGCCGGGGCGCCCTCCCTTCCGGGGGTCCCGGTCCCCAAGGTGGTCGCGGCTACGGCATCCTCAGGCCAGGCCGCGGGGGGAGGGGGCGGCCTGGAGGCCGTGGCGGGGTCAGCACGGGCCACCGAAAGCAGGGCCATGGAGCCCAGGGAGTCGGGGAAGGTAGGCCTGGAAGGGCCCTGGGGCCGCCCACTCCCCTCCCGTAGATCCCTGATCTGGGCGAGGCGGGCGGTACGGGCGGAGTCCTCGCAGATGAGCCAGCCTTGCAGGGAAGGACTCGCCCGCTCGCCCGCTTGCCCGCTTCTTCCTCTGCACTTGGGCGGCCGACTCCGGGCGAGTCCCGCGCAGCCTTCCGCTTCCTCCCCACGCGGCTGGCCTAGCAGCCCTCCGCCGAGCCGCCGCTCGGTTGACGCTGGGTGGGTGACCCGCTCAGTGTAGTAGTCCGAAAGTGCTTCCTGTTTTCCCACCCCACCACTGGCGTTTGGAAGAGGCCCAGCGTGTTTTAAGGCTTTGAGTCTGGATCGGACCCCACTGGGAGCCAGGCATAGGGATCACCGAGAGGCAGGATGAGGGCTAGGCCCTGCCTGTATCCCCCTTCCCAAGAAAGGGCTGAGAAGAAAAAGACAAGGCATCTGGCATATTTCTTGCCGATTTCTGTTTCTAGCTCAAATACTTCGTGGAGTTTCTGAGTATTGCTTAGAAGCATATTTCATAAACTTGCTTCAGGCTTTGGGCAAGAGGCTGTGAATTGGAAGAAAAGGTGGGGAAAAGTGCTTGAAGGTAGAGTTAAGTGGGTTTGACAGGATTGCTAGAGCTCGGAGTCAGTGTCAGCAAAGCCGAGCGTGGTCGCAGGCACTTGATTCGGAGACATTGGCAGCCTTTGGGGACCGAGATCTTTCTGGATATTATTTGATACCGGTTCTTGAGGATTGTTTCTTCTTTGGCACAAAGGGAATCTCCTCAACAAACGTTTCCGAGTGCATACTGAGTCTCTCCTTAAAAAAAAATTGCTCATTTAATAAACATTTGTGATCCGTGATTTAAGTTGACGGAGATGCTGGAAGTACAAGGATAAATATGAAATGACTGCTTTCCTCCAGGAGCTTTCCTGCAGTTTTCACTTCAATAACATGGACAAGCCTGGCAGGGTTGTCCAACAGACAAAACACAGAAAGGATAGTAAGGTTATTTTGATGCTGTACTTTTTCCTGGAAAGACTGGGAAGGACTCTGAATTACAAAAGAAGTTACTCCTTGCTTAATCATCTCTTCCGTACTCCATCCTCTCCACAAGCTACAGTGATGCATTTTCCAGATGAAACAACCTATAAACAGTCCAAGACAATAAAGCTCCACAGAACCTAACCAGAGAAAGATTGAAGGTGAACTGCATGCCAGCCTCATGCTAAGCCCTTTAGGGGATACCAAAAAAGTAAAGGAAATGGCTCACACCCTCAGGTAATATCCTGAGGTTTAGTTTAGACTGAACCTGAATTTGGACAGAGGGGGAGCAAAATGCAGTAGAAGAAGGGCTATAAACAATTGGCACTGAAAATTGGAATTAGTGATTTGAGGTTGATTTTAGGGTATCTGTTCAGTTGTAGGCTTTCTTAGCCTTTGGTGTGAGAAGAGTGAAATACAAATATTTTGGGAGGTGGAGGAGAAATTTTATGTCCTTTTCAGGCCCAACCACTAATTGAAAACACTGGGCGTGGAAATTTCACCCTTGATTCTAATCGTGATCGTAAGATGTCTCAAAAGGACACCCTTCCCAGGCACATCAGTTTTTTAACCTAGGGAAGGAGAATGTTATCCAAAGATGGAATAAAGTAATTGCAAAACAAGCTAGCAGTGTAAGAGGTATTGCAGATGTGACAATAACTAGGGCCTGGGTGGAATAGCTGTGCTATTCTAAAGTTCCTTTCTGAATACCACTTTTTTCTCTCAAGGCTGGAAGACTGGGGGTCCACCTGAGGTAGTAGCTTGGTGTATTATTGGAATCTTCCTTTGATGCTATTTTGTGATATTTATTAACTGAAAGCAGTCTTAGCCTGTTGGATTAAGTGTGGGGTATCTTGCTTGCCATTGGCAGAATAATGGATAGAAGACAAAGACCTTTCCCCATCACTCTAACCCAGTATCCTGTTTTAGTTTCTTCCCAGCCCAGTCGCTATATAAAATTCTCACATTTATTTGTTTGCTGACTCCACTCTCTGCTCTATCCCCAGCTAGACTAGTGGAGCAGTATCTGGCATGTAATAGGTTCTCAGTATTTTCTGAATGAATGACTCAAAATAGCATCTCTACGGGAGCCCTTTTGCTATAGGTGTGAGTGCTGTGAAGAACACTGCAGTCTGACACCTCGTGTGCCCTCTGGGAGACTATTGTCATTGCTGCCAAATAGGAGTGTTTAGTGTGTATGTATTTATTGCCTCAACATCTCTGGTTCCTAGCCACCGCTGGCACCCCACCCCCCTTAGAAGTGATCGTTCCCTTCTCCTTTGCCTCTTGACCCAGTTTTATTATTGCACTTATATCACAGTTATCTGTCACCTCCTGATGGGTTTTTCTCCTTGACAAATAGAGATAGTGTCTTTTATATCTTAGGATCTCCAAGCACACAGAAACAAATAGAATATGTTGGATGAAAAAATGAATTAAATGCCTATGAAATATTTTCTGTATAATGTGGTGGTGGGGAAAGGGGTGGTGATGGTGAAGGGGGTTATAAAATAAGATGATCAGCATAGGCTTCCTGTGGAGCAGGCACCGTGAGGGGTATAAAGCTTTCCTTGCTCAGGGGAAGTAGAAGTGCTTGGGCTAGGTAGGCAGGAAGTCCCTTGCGAGAAAGAGCTGGAATGTGAGTAGGAACTGAGTAGGAACTTGATGAGTGCGTGGGAGGAAGTAGGCAGAGTCAGGGAATGTAAAGATTGGGTATGAAGAGGGAGGAAAGGTACAAGATATGTTGAGTGGCTGTAATTTATTTTTTTATTTTTTTAATTTTATTTTTGGCTGCGTCGGGTGTTAGTTGCAGCACACGGAGGATCTTCACTGAGGCATGCGGGATCTTTCGTTGCGGTGCACCGGCTTCTCTCTAGTTGTGGCGTGAGGGTTTTCTCTCTCCAGTTGTGGCACGTAGGCTCCAGAGCGTGTGGGCTCTAGTTTTTGGCACACGGGCTCTCTGGTTGAGGCGCGCCAGCTCAGTAGTTGTGGCACGCTATCTTAGTTGCCCCTTGGCACGTGGAATCTGAACGTGCCGACCAGGGATCGAACCCGCGTCCCCTGCCTTGGAAAGCGGATTCTTTACCACTGGACCACCGGGGAAGTCCCCGAGTGATTGCTATTATACTAATCTGGCTGTAGTAGAGATTCCAGGTGGGGCAATACCTAGAGCTGAGGTTAGGAAGGTAAGTTAGGTTCAGATCCAGGGGACTTGGTGCTAGGCTGAGAACTCGGAGCTCTACCTTATAGACAGTGGGAATCAGTAAAATAGAACATCCAGAGATATTCCTTGCTTTCTGTGTAGGTAAGAAATTCCTCTTATTCAAGCAGATTTGTGTTTTCTTTGCATTGCAGTCATCTGAAGGCTCTTGCCATAATACTGGTTAAAAGAGGGGTGCAAGGGTTAGCGTAGTTACTCGTTGGGAAGACAGTTCTTTATTATGTAAACGTTCAGCGCTGGCCATCCTCTTCATCCTTGTGGCACTCATGAAGTGACGGGTCTGTTGGCTTTCATTATGCCCGCCTGTCCCCTCAGGAAGACGGGGTGGGTGGGAATGAATAGGGAACCCTGCTTGCCCCAGGTCACAAGCTCTAAGCTGCCCTGATCGGAGCAGCTTGCCCCGTAGTCCTGGTATACAGTCATCCTCCTAGGATCTGCCTTCAGTATAATCTCGAGGGTTTTCTTCCCCCTCCCCCACATTGGCTCTCCTTAGGCCATATGTTGTGTGTACCTCTTTCCTGTCCACCCGCCTGCTCTTAGTGGAGCCCATCCTGCAGCAGGTTTTTGGAATTATAATCACATTTTGCTTTGGAAGACACTCTGAGAGCAAATAGTTATTTAAAATACACATTGGCATACAACTGGCACATACACATTGGCAGTACAATTCCATGTTTGTTTTTAAGACTGTTCGTTTATACATATTCATAGACAAAAGACTGGAAGGTTACATAGCAAATGTCAATAGTAGTTGTTTTTCAGTAAGGAGATTGTGGGTGATCTTAAAACATCTTTTCTGCTTATTGTCTAAATTTTCTGCAGTAAACATATTGACTCATAAGAAAAATACTCAACTTATTTTAAAATATACAAATCAATGGTGACTGATAAGAATTATCTGTATTGTTTTTCTCAGGAAGCTTCTATGTTGAAGTTAAAGTAGATATTTCATGTGCTTTAAGTTTGAGTGTAAGATTACAGGCGATTTTAAGCAAACGTACTAGGACTTGTTACCAATGGAAATGACTGCGTCCCCTTCAGAGGTGTCACTTTGGAAGGACTTATACTTACTCCAAGGATGCCGTTTCCCCAAATGTTGTTTTTCTTTGGGGTTCAGGGATTTCCTTTTTGTTGATAGTTTTTTATTTCTTTGACTAGCCGATAAATGTTGGTGGTATGAAATTTAAAAGGGTAAACAGCAACAGATTCTGTTTTCCGATTATTTCTTTCATAACCGCTTTTTTCATGGCTGCAGTATCTTACCTCTCTGAGGCTGTTGATGATAGTTTTGTTTTTGGAAGGTTTTTTCCTCCATGCCCCACTTCCATTTCCTCAGTTCCTCCTCACCTCCCATCTGTTTTGATCTCTGTCAGACCTGTTAGAGCCTTTCCTCAGATGTCTGGTAGTCCAGTTGTTTGCTGACGCTTAACAGTGGAGAACCAGAATTCTAACCGGAAGCTCTGAGCACGTGGAAGGGAGGGACTTGCCAACTTGGAGCCTGGGCAGGGGATCTGGGCAGGCATTTGTTCCGAACAGCTTCCCCCAGATTCTTATTATTTTAACCTCACTGCGTTCACTCCCAGGCCAGAGGTTCCTGGGGCTGCCAGATCCTGAGTCTTTTGAGGATTTAGCGATGTAAATTGGGTTGTTTCTCCATTTGCCCACTGCTGCGTGAGGGCATGATTTTCTTGGATCTGCTCGGTTATTACTTTTTCATCTGCTTTTCAGTTAACAAAATGGTATTGCCATTGTCCCCTTGTTGTGTCGTCCATCCTAGAGGGCGTTTTTTTTAAACAGCTTTTTAAAACACTTGTTTATTTATCTATTGGCTGCATCGGGTCTCAGTTGCAGCACGCAGGATCTTTCGCCGTGGTGTGTGGGCTCTTCGTTGCGGTGCGCGGTTGTGGTGCGCAGGCCCAGTAGTTGTAGCTCGCGGGCTTAGTTGCCGCACGGCATGTGGGATCTTAGCTCCCCTATCAGGGATCGAAACGGCGTCCCCTGCATTGCAAGACGGATTCTCAACCAGTGGACCACCAGGGAAGTCCTTAGAGGGTGTTTGGTTTGGAGTTTTTTTTCGGGGGGAGAGTGTTTTTTTAAACTCACAGGAGGAAGCAAAATTCAGTGTACGTGTTCAATCTGCCGTCTTAATCCAGAGCTCCCTGAAACATTTTACGAATTTCCTCGCCCATTTTTGGTGGAACAGAGCTCCTTTATAAGCCCCATGGAATATAGTTCTCAGCTCTAAAGCTCTGCCTATCTTGATGATTGACCACGTTCACAGACATAGTTCTCAGTGAGGGTTGACTGTTTCCAGAAGTCAGATACGTCTTCCTAAGTGAAGATTTACCACGTTGAAGGTTTTGCAAAGGACGTGCTGCTGGTTGCTGCCGACGCCCTGGCTGAGGAGTAACGGATCCTGTGGGAAGGCTGGTGGGGAGCGTGCAGGGAGGAGTGTGAGGGCCCGGAGCCGGCCTTCGTTGTGACGCTTGTGTTTCAGTGCGCGGCTCTTCCTAGAAGAATGGGTCTCGTTCCCACTGTGACTTGCACCCAGGGGGTGAGAGTAACGTGGTGTCGGTCTTGTATGTAGATTGATAATGCCCCCTCCCCCAGTCTGATCTGTTCCCAGAGTAGGGGTGTCCTCAGGTGGTTGTGAGCTCAGGTGTGGAAGGCTAAGGAAGAAGTCGGTGCTTAGCTCGTGTCCTTTTTCCTTGCAGGCTCCCGTGACGTTTGATGACATCACGGTGTATTTGCTTCAGGAGGAGTGGACGCTGCTGAGTCAGCAACAGAAGGAGATCTGTGGTTCTGACGAGCTGGTGGCACCACTGGGTATGGGCTCCTGTTCACTTCCCCACTGCCTGAACCTAGGTCAGCATGCCCAACCATGTCTGACTATGACCTACTTGAGAATTTTCTGGAATCCGACCATGTTTTTCCAGGCATCTTTATACTAGTTATCCACTCAGTCCCATATCTGACTTACCTGCGCGCGGATTCACACATCACCCTTTCTCTTTTCCACTTAAATTAGCCAAGAGAAGTGGGGAAATTGGGCGTGTCGAGGCTAGACCTGGATGCTGTGGACTGTGGCGCTGCAGGGTGGATTTTGTTTCAGTGCCCAGGGGACACTGGAGGTGGTGGGCGGTGGGGGAGTGAGCATCAATCTGCAGCCTGGAAATCTGGTCTCGGTGCCGGCTCTGCCGCGTGGCACTGACCAAGCCCGTTAGCCTTTTCAGGCCTTGGTTTCCTTCTTCACGGGCTTGTCGTAGAGGTTCAATGAAATCAAACAACTTGAAACTTTGTGCCCCTGTGGGTGGTTTTCATCTTTTCTATTTTCTGAATGTCCTTTCTCTGCTTCTATGGGTAGACTTCCTAGACCACGGACAGAGAGGATTGTATTTCATCGTGCGTACGTGCATATGTACTCTTTTCTGATTTCAGTTTGATGACCATCCGCCATGCCTTTCTTTGCTTCTTTTCATCTTGACCCCTCAGGGTTCTGGGGGCAACAGTCGCAGCTCTCTGTGGATGGAGGGGTTGTGCTCTTACTGTCTACTAAAAATGGTTTGAAAACCAATGATTCTTTTACACCAGAAGTTGCACAGTAGCAGCTGTGGGCCAGATTTGGCCTACACCTTTTTTTTTTTTTCTTTCTTTCTTCTCTTTTCTTTGGCCTCTTTAAAATATTTAAATAAGTTGTCAGTAGTTCGCCATGGGGGGTTTTCACATAGAAATATGATTGCTGACTTCTGTTGGAAACTGGGATGGTCTGGCCGTGCTGACCCTGTATTCAGCTGGCGGCCCCTCCGGGGGTTGAGTAGCTACCCCACACCTGGGGTCAAGTCCACAGCCTCCCACCCCTGCCTGGCTTCCTCAGATTGTTGTCTGGTCCCGCTCAGCGTTTGAGTTTGAGCCTCTGTTCTGGACCGATAGTTTTCATACCTTTTTAGCCTGTGTGACCTGGATCCGACCTCATAGTGCATCTCTCTGTTCCTGACTCAGGACCAACTATTGCCAACCCAGAGCTCTTCTATAAGTTTGAGCGAGGGCCAGAGCCGTGGCTAGCCAGTGTCCAGGGCCAGAGGAAGCTCTTGAGCCTCCACCGAGGTGAGTGCGGACCTGCCCCCGGGAGGAGGGGTCCTTAGCTGGAGGGAGGGAGCAGGAAGCTGGGTCCCAAGGCTCCAGTCTCATCCTCTGCCTCTCCCTGTTCCCCACCAATTACACACGAATGCTGTTCTTCCCCCAGCTGTCACCCCGTCTAAGATATACACACCTCCCCCAATGTTATTCTCCAAACTCTCATCTCCCTTTATTTTATTTCTACCTGAGAGTAGATGTTTATGTATAATTATATATTCTAAGTTCCATGAAGGCATGACTTGGTCTTACTTACTACTGTAGTCCCAGTACCAAGAACAATGCCTGGCACGTAGTTGTGTAGTAGACAATCATGGAATGAATGGGTGAATAAACAGGTGGCTGCTAAATCCTAGGGATTGATGTTTGCTTTCCTCCTTTGATAAGCATGTCCTGTTCAGGGACTGGCTTGCCCAGAGCCAGGCCAGATGGCCTCTGTCATTGTGTAAGACGACCGCATCAGCCCAGCCCCTTCTACAGGAGAAAAGGGAGGTGGAACAAGTTCCGCCATGAATCGAATTGCGGAAGTTTGCTCTCCCTTGTGATTTATCTCAGACGGACCACAAGGAGCCCTAGACTTCACAGATGCTAATTTGTTTTGGTTTGTTTTTCCTGTGCTTGGCTCTTAACTTTGAGCCTATTGACTCTTTACTCGTAGCTTTGTGCTGCCGGGGTTGGCTACAGTTTCGTAGACCGACTGGTCCGTTGGCCTGGAGCAAATACTGTTGAGTCCTTGCCCGCTGGGCATCTGAACTTGTTGGTGCATAATAAATGGCTCCAGAGGAGTCAGAGTTGTCTAAGCTGCATTTCAACCAGGGAGTGAATAAAGAAACTGCTGGTTTAGCTTAAAGAAAAAAAGTCTTAGTGACATCATGGGATTTTTCACTTCTCGGAAGGGTTGTGGTGTGGGAGAGGGCTGAAGTAGCGCTCCCGAGGGGAAGGTACTCAGAGGCGGGTTGCAGCTCAAGGAAGGCTCTGGGGGCCACACAGTCTGCCCGGAAGGTAGGTCGCTCTCTTGCTCTGAAGGTACGTGAGCAAAGCGCGGCCGCCTGTCTGGCAGGGGTGCCAAGCAGCGAACTCCTGCCAAGCGTGGAGTCGCAGCGTCTGCTTTCGTTACCCTTTTTACCCCCTACCTTCTCTTAGTTCAGTGTTCTTACCCATAAGTAAGTCTGCTCTCCTGAATACTGTGCCGCTGTTTTAGGTTGCAGAGATCAAATTACAGAGATCTCGCTTTGGCCGGGTATAGCTGTCCTTTGTGTTTAAAAAAAAACCTGTTTTCTTAAAGCCCGTTTGGTTTCTTTTGGGTTAGGCGAGGTGGGCCTGGGGGTTGGGGGCTGGAGAGCAGAGAACACAGGTGCAGGCTGTCACTTTGTGGGTGTGGTTCCAGCTTTCACAGTCCATGCATCTAAGCACCTCTGTGAGTTGCAGTGACTCGACCTATGGGATTTCGGAGAAAATTCCCTTTGTTTCTTTTTCCTAAAGGAAAAAACAGGATGGGCTTCGTGGAAGAAATGGACGTGCAAAGTCCCGCCAGAGAAGCTGGACTCTACCTGCCCCCTCAGAAGAAAGCCTGTCCTTCCCATTTCAGCTCAGAGGGTGGCAGCATCCAGGGAGACTGCACAGGAAGAAGCAGAACACCGTTGAGACCGCGGTCCATCCAGAAGTCGTGGTTCGCGCAGTTCCCGTGGTTGGTCATGAATGGGGAGCGGACGGCTCTCTTTTGCTCTGCTTGCCGGGAGTACCCGTCCGTCAGAGACAGACGGTCAAGATTAATAGAGGGTTACACGGGACCATTCAAGGTGGAGACTCTCAAATACCACGCCGAGAGCAAGGCCCACGTGCTCTGTGTCAAGGCCTTGGCAGCTCGGGACCCCAGCTGGGCAGCCCGTTTCCGGAGCATCCGCGATGTGTCTAGAGAGGTACTGGCCAGTCCGGGGCACCTCTTCACTGCAGATTATCCCGTATTTTACCCCCCAGGGCCCCTGGGGGTCTATGATAACATGGCCCAGCTCCTGCCCAGCTCGAGAGCTGCCCTGGAGGACCCTGGAGGGAGTGGAGCGATTCCTGCGTGGTACCTAGACCGCATTCCTGATTTCAGGCGGAAGGAGATTGCTCATGACACCCGCAGCTCCTCAGACGTTAACACCTTGTGTAACGGCTCTGCTGAACCCCGTGGCCAGGTAATCTGTTTATAATGATGGCTCGAGGGGAAGGATTCTGTATAGTGTTACCGTCGCTGACCTGCTTATAACGTGCTAGGCGTTGTTTGAAGTGCTTTACATGTATTAGCTCCTTTATTTACGACAACGGCCCCACTATCATCGTCTCCTTTTGGCAGATGACAAAACATAATTAGTGGACCAGAATATTCTAACTTCTGATATAAAGAGAACCCCTAAATTCAGAACAGTAATCTTTATCCAGAATCCAGAACGACCACAGAACTCAAGAAGTAATCCACAGCCACAAGAGCTCTTAAATAATCAACGTGAACAATTTTTTTCAACGTTAACTTCAAAATCATGTAGCACTTTTAAACACTGCAGAGTTTCTTCAGACCTGTTCTTTTATGTAATGTTTTTAATGCTGCAATGAGGTGGGTGGAGCAAACCTAGTTAAACTCATCTTGTTGGGGAACAACTAAGACTTAGGGGGGAGTGACGTAGCCAGAGAACAAAGGCTCTTGTGGCAGTGACCTCCCCCCAGAGCCCTTGACCGCCAGCCCAGTGCTTTCCTTCTACTCCCTGCAGCACTCACTGGTGGATCCTCAAAGACCCTAGTTCTCACCTCAGGTTTATTTTGTAAAATGGGTTTGTTTTCTAATTCTTCGGAAAATTGGCCTGCAAGGAAACTGTATTAATTGGAATCTTTGAGTAACCAGATCTGGCCCCTTTTCTCAGCTCTTCCACGTAAGCGGGACTTTGCTACAAATCATTTTGAGCAACCCCTCTAGTATTCCGGTGAGAAGAGCTCAGAGGTTCCCTGTGCCTAACATCATACGTAAAGTTAGTAAGCTCGAATTTTTATGGAATCCAGAAAAGTGACAAAGCTCATTTCCCTTCATGTTCACGTTCCTTCTAGTTTTTAGTATTAGAAGCTCATAAACAGGTCTAACCTTTTATAATCTCAATTCCTTTAGCAGTAAAATGTGTGTTAACCTAGTCACTGAATATGGGCACCTTTAGTTCTTTTTTACTGCTTCTCCCTTCCCATCCTGGTGGGGAACCTTAGCAGGGGCTTCTAGAGGCAGCTGGCTACCTTTGCAGTCGTGGATGAGTAGAAGACGCCCCTTGGGGCTGTAAAGGTCAGGGTGCAGCCATGAGGCTCTGCAAGACCCCAGTTCCTCAGTGCATTTTCCTTTCCTTCCAGGAGAGAAGAGGAAGGATCATTCCTTCCTTCTAGAATAGCACTGAGGTTCATTTGGTTTTTACCTGCTAATTCTGGGCCACACACATTTGCTTCTTTGACTTTTGGTGGATAAATGAGTTCCTCAGAGTGCATCGGGGCCTCTTGGCAGGCTTCCCAGGAGAAAAAGGCCTCGAGCAGGACCCCGGGAGTATCGCGCTGGGTGTCTGACGTGAGAGGAGCGTTGAGTGACTGCTACTCTTTGTTGCAGGACCCTTCTGAAGAGGGGCTGTTTGAGGAGGTTCCCGTGGTGTTTGAGGATGTGGCGGTGTATTTCACCCGGGAGGAGTGGGCCGCGCTAGACAAGCGGCAGAAGGAGCTGTACAGAGACGTGATGCGGACGAATTACGAGCTCTTGGCGTCGCTGGGTAAAGATCGTGTCGGCCGCTGGTCGCCACCGCCACTTGACGTGGGAACCCCCGAGGGCAGCTGTGGCCTCTAGCCGTCCTCCCATCTCTGCCCTCGCTGTGCATAGGCAGAGAGTGGTTATGCCTTTGCGTCTCAGAGCTCTCCCTGCTTTGGGATACTGTGCTTTGTCTCCTCTACATCCACCCATCCATCATCCGTCTTCCACCAAACATTTTTGAGTACCTACTACGTGCTGGATGGATGTGAACGAGTCACGGTCTCTGCTTTCAAGGGGCTGGCAGGTTTCTGGGAGAGACAGACACTTTAATAAGAAACTATGAAAGAGCACCAGCTCCATTAGAGATTCAGGAAAAGTGTCCTGGGGCTGCTGAAAAGAGTGACTTAATTTGGCCAGGCATCCAGGGGAGGGATAAGGACAGTCTTTAGAGAGTATGAAATCTCTTTAACTGCGTTGAAAACCAGGTGCACAGGGACGGGCATCTAGACGTGTCAGAGATGGGGACAGCGTGAGCAAAGGCAGGGAGGCGAGAAAGGGCCTCCGGGAGGATTCCTGGATTCTGCCCTCTACTTTGTGCCAGGGCTGCTTCACCAGGGCCCAGCGTGGTGGGCGGTCTCGGCCTGGGAGTCACTAGGTTATAGGCCCTGGAGAATGAAGAACAGCATGTGCTGTTCATTACCTCCCCAGAAGAGGCTCCTCTCCTGCATCTGCTGCTTGTTCTTGTCTTTGCCTCCTTTTTCCATCAGACACCCAGGATTTTCATGTGGCACCAAAAAGACAACTTTTCATCTTACACAGCTGTTATTTATTACTTTTTTACTAGCATATATTGTAACAGAAACCTTGCAGAACAGGCTGCTGTACATAACTTAGGAATTCCGACAGTGACCTGTATCGTGACGTCTACAGAATAGGAAATTGGGGTATTTGTGGCTTACCTGATGTCATATCCCCAGCCTACACACTGCCCTTTCATGTGCGGCTGAGATATGGAATATTTTCTGAACATACTTGACCTAAATACTACTTGTTTTTATCACTGTTCACAATCTTTAAATGGCTCCCCAAACATTCAGAAAGGCTGTGAAAAATTGTTTCTTTTATGAGGAGAGAGGTGCTGTAATCGTGTTCTGGGCCAGGGCACTTGTACCAAGCGCACCCTCAAAGAGCATCACTACCACTGACAGTGTTTACGAGAGAGAGAGGGACGTCCCTGGTGGCCCAGTGGTTACAACTCCACACTTCCAACACAGGGGGCCCGGCCTTGATCCCTGGTTGGGGAACTAGGATCACACTTGCCCTGTGGCATGGCCAAAAATAAAGAAATAAATAAAAATAAAAATAGAGAGCGAGAGGGAAATTCGTTTTTAAGAAACACATACCCACTTACAAGAAGTTGGTTTTCCTTTGAAGGAGTGAGCAGCGGTGATGCCCTTTGCCCTTTGGACCCCTGCGGAAAGTCATGGGGAAAGTGCTGGGTGGCCAGTGGTGTAACAAGTGTGTCTCCCACAACCTGGGCCTGACTTGGATTGTTCAGCCAGACAGCAGCATTTTCTTTTTAACTTCGGTATGTTAGGAAGTGGGGAAATCTTAACTAACTGGGGAAATTTAGGGACAGTTCAGCCTCAGTTAAGTGTTGTTTGGATGAACAGTAAGTATAATCACGGGAGGGGTAATTAATTTTGCTTGAGGGTTGAGGGCAGGAATCAGGGAAGGCTTTATAGAGGTTGGGGCTGTCCTCTTCAGTTGTCTGTGGAATTAAAATGGGTGCAGGGGTCTAGAAACGGAATTGCATGTGTGTGAGTCCTCCTCGCCAATTTAATTAGGTCTCCAGCTTTTATCCTGTAACTGTCCTCCAGTTGAGATGATTTTTCATGCTTGAGATATAAAAGCATTTTAAGGAGCCTTGAGGATATAACTGGGGCCAAACGTAAATGATTTGTATGTTTAAAAATAATCTTTTAAAGGGCCTCAAGCTGATAATTGGGATGTAAAACAGTGTTGAAATACAGTGGACCTGTCTGATGATTATTTTTGCTTTGACAAGGCTTTTTTCCTCCAATACTTCATCCTCCTGTGACAAGTATTTTAAAAATTGAAATCCTAATATTATTTGGCATTATCTTTTAATTATCTTTAATTATTTAATTATTATTTAATTATTATCTTTTAATTATTTTTTGTAAATAGAACTTCTCCTCGGAGTGAACTCAATTTTTGAAAAAGAAAACCTCATCATAATTCCTGCAGCCAAGAAAAGTTCTATTAGCCTTTTAAGAAAAATCTCCCATCCATTTTTTTATCTTTTTTTGTTTGTTGGTTTGGTTTTTTTTTTTTTTTAATTTCCTTCCTGTTTATTTATTTATTTATTTTGGCTGCGTCGGGTCTTTGTTGCGGCACGTGGGTCTTTCGTTGTGGCAGGCGAGCTCTTCGTTGCAGCACACGGGCTTCTCTCTAATCGTGGCGGCGCAAGCTCAGTAGTTGCAGCGCACAGCCTCTCTAGTTGTGGCGCACAGGCTCTCTAGTTTTGGCGCACAGGCTCCAGAGCACGCAGGTTCAGTAGTGGCGGTGTGTGGGCCCTCTAGTCGTGGCCGTGGGCTCCAGAGTGCGTGGGCTCTGTAGTTGTGGCACGCAGCTCTCTAGTTGTGGCACGTGGGCTCAGTAGCTGAGGTGCGCAGGCTTAGTTGCCCTGCGGTAGGTACTTGGGATCTTAGTTCCCCAACCAGGGATCGAACTCGCATCCCCTGCATTGGAAGGCGGATTCTTAACCACTGGAACATCAGGGAAGTCCACTCCCATCCATTTTTAACGTTTATTATCTTTTAATTGAAGTACTGTGATCTGCGTATATTGGGTGTTACAGGAAGCCTTTATGTTTTCTTTTATTCTTATGTCTGGAAATAATAATAGGCGCTTTTGCTGTTGACTGAACACCTACCAAAGGCTATGTTGAGTGTCTTGCATATCTGCTCTCTAATCCTTAAACCAAACCTGTAAAGCAGGTAGTAGTAGTATTTGCAGGTGAGAAAACAGCCCAACGGCTTTGAGAATCCAACCCATTTAGCTGGAAAATGGCTAAACTGAAATTCTTACTATTCCACCCATTGCATGTGCATTAGACTTGGCTAAAATTCCTGCTTCGTATATGTTTATTACCAATGGGACTCCAGTTCTTTTAGTTTCCAGATTTGTGCTAATCATGTTGTTAATATTAAAATGACAATAGCACCAAGGATAATATAAGATTATTTAAAAATTCAAGCAGTATTAGAATTTTTTAGAAGTCTCCACTCCTCTCCCCAATCCCCCTAGCAAGAGGGTTAGTAGTTCGGTCTGGCTGCCTCAGACCTTCTCTGTGGGTCACTGTTAGTGCTCTTGCCTCCGCCTCCATGAGAACTGCGGTGCAGAAAGGGGCTGATGCCCTGGGGTGAGAGGCTGTGGTTGCTGCAGCCCGGCTCAGGTCCGGTCATGGGCCTTTGTGGTCTGGTGGTCATCACGCTACATTGCAGCACACTCAGGCCATTGATTTCCTTTTGCTCTTATCATTTGAGGAGACCCAGCTAATTCTTCCATTGCTCTTAATTAGGATTTACAACTAGTAGATTTGTTCTTTTAGGTTTTATAATTATTGTACCTGTTTTTAAAAAGACAGTCTCAATTTGATGCAGTCAGATTTAATACTAATTTGTCGGTTGTGTGGCAGTTAAATTGCGTCGACTAAAGCTTTCCAACTGATGGTCGTTTCGGGGTTAGGTCCGCTCACCTGTCAACCGCCTCCTTGGCCTCACCAGCTCTCTTATCAATAGGACTGAACTTGCAGAGGACAGTCATTTTGATTATGGAGAAAAGAAGAGGTTTATGTTGTTTTTAATGCTTTCCTGTGTCAACCTCTACTTTTGTGGACTTGCTTTTGCTTAGAACTATTACCCTGTAGAGTTCCAACTGTTCTTTTATTTCTGTACTTTAAATTCTGGTTTCAAACTTTGGCCATATTTGGTGATGTCTCTTGCTTCCCCTGCAAAAAAAGAAAACTCAGTTACATTCCACTGTTAACTAATATTTGTCAGTAACAGAAACAGAAAAGCCAATATAGGGACTATGTGGTAACCCTCATTTTTACTAGGAAAGGTGTCATCATATGCTGAGTGGCAGGTCGCTCATTCAGGTGGGCAGTGTCTTTTCTCCATGTGAGGTCACCAACTACAGCTAGACCTCACATAGCTGGGGGAAGAAGTCATGTCACTAAGTGGAAGGCAAAACTAAGCGGGAGAGCCCTCAATGAGATGAGCAGGAGTTAGAATGGCTCATATGATGTCTAGGAGGCCAGCTGCTATATGGTGGGCCATAGACGGCCTCCAGGTGGCGGCGTGCTGAGCTAGAGAGAGAAGAACCAAGGCAAGGTGCCAGAGTGGCCGTCTCCAAACTGATTCGTTGGCAGGCCTGCCAACCTTGGGCTGAAGTTAGCCTGGAAGGATCAGAATCTGTCTTTGTAGGCCAAGCCATTTTTATGGGCTTTTATGGAGTGTGTGTGTGTGTGTGTGTGTGTGTGTGTGTGTGTGTGTGTGTGTATGTGTATGGCCGTGCTATAGTTATGTCTTCTTAGTCACTTTTCCATTACTAAGACATAGGAAAATCTGTTTGAAAATTCCCTTGTTTCACTTGTTCTGAAGAGAACAAAAAGAAAAGCTTTCTGGCAACATTTCAGCCATAGCTTCAGAGAGGTGTGACTGGGGTACAGCACTTCTGGAGCCAGTGTGGTGGCGCTAGGGGCAGTCAAAGGTGACCAATCCCCAGGGTAATAGAACTTAGGCAGACACAGCCAGGGGTACTCAGTATCATGTATGTTTTCAGTAAATCTTTAAAATATGTCTTCATAATTATGTTTCTTTAATCAAAGTAGTTCTCATAAGACATATAACAAAAAATGACAGTTCCCTGTCCTACCATTCTCTGTTGCCAGGTCCTCCTCCCCAAAATTTTTTAGCTGTTTCTTCCAGTAACTTGTTTCATTATTTCTGAGTAACACATGTAGACGTTATTTTTAAAAGCATGAACTTCAGTAGGATGCGCTCATAAAACAGCTTCATTCTTTTCCATCACCACTTGTTTGGATCAGCTCTTTGGGGATTTTCTTTCTCACCCTTTGGGTTGCCAAAAGAAAATTCAAAGAGCTTTACTTGATATGAATATTTTATTGAGCAAGAAACAAACTGTTCATGAACTGGGAGACTTCAAACCCAAAGTGGCTAAAAACTTGGCTCTCAGCAGATAAAGCTCCATTTGTAAAGCATGAATGAAGAAGTACCTTGTGTTTTAATTGTGATTATATTCCCTTTAGGGTCGTAGCACTGTGTACCTTTTCTTGTGTGTAGCTGATTGGCTTGGAAGCTGTAAGGTCACACTGACATGAAGGAAACTTAAATTTTGTTTAAGACCAGAGTCAGCATTTTGAGGAAATCACAACAGCTTAAGATCTGTCTTAAGGTTATGTGATTATGAGTGTTTGGTCCAGGGGTCTGTTCAAATTGTGGCCTCCATTTTGGTTTCTCTTTACAGGGTGAAACCTGGGGCAGGGCACATGACTTGTCACACTCGGGTACACAGGAAGTCCTCCACTCACTTTTTAGTCACATTAATGATCTAATTTCAATTAATAAAATGTCCAGTACAGTACTCTTCAAAAATTTCCTGATTAGGAGGAGGACTCTGGGAAGATGGTGGAACACCAGGAATCTGTCTCCTCACATAGACAACAATTGCACTGGTAGAAGCTGTCTGATGTAACTATTTTGGAACTCTGAAATCTGTCAGAGGCTTGCAACTTACAGGAAAAGAGTTGGAAAGTAAATTGTGGTTAAGTCTGGTCAATTTCAGCTCTTAGCACATTAGCAGCTGCCCATCTCCCACCCCTACCATGGTGCAGGCAGCCGTGCCATGTTCCTGGAGCGGCTTGCACACAGATTGCAGGAATTAGGGTGGGCAAAAGGGATGCTGTCCTCTAGGTATCAGGGATCAGTGCTCTGATCACCGATCTCTGCTTCTCATCGCAGAGGTGCAGACAAAGAAGAAAGCAGCCAGTGTTGTTGCACCTCCCCCATTTTTGCAGGTTCCTCCCCCTCCTCTTAATTTTTCTCTTTTCCCTCTTTTGAAAACCAGACATTAAAGACTAGGACATTCAGAAACATATAGGAGGAAAATTAGAAAGTGATTTTGCATACCCAGGGAAAGACTCCAAAAGACCTGAGAAGACTTTAAGTTTACACCTCAGGCTGATCCTTGGCACAGAGATAGCCCATAATGATTAAAAATTTTAAAATAATAACAATAATCGAAAACAATAAAAACAGCAAACCTTGGGGATCGGGGAGAATCTGATTTCCAGAGTTACCACATTATTAGATTCAAATATCCAGTGTTCAGCAAAAAATCACAAGGCACACAAAGAAATAGGAGAGTATGACCCATTCAAAGGAAGAAACTAAATCAATAAAAACTGTTCCTGAAGAAGACCTGATGGCAGGTATACTAGATAAATACTTTAAAACAGCTGTCTTAAAAATGCTCAAAGAAATTTAGGAAGTTGTGGAGAAAGCCAAGACAGCAATGTATGAATAAAATGGAAATATAAATAAAGAGAGAAAACCTAAGAAGGATCTAGAAAGAAGACTGAGAGCTGAAAACTACAACAACTGAAATGAAAAATTAACTAGAGTAATACAAAAACATTTGAGCAGGCAGAATAAAGAATCAGCAAGCTTGAAGATAGGAGAATAGAAATCATAGAGCCTGTGAAACAGAAACAAAAAAGGTCAAAGAAAAGTGAACAGAGCCCAAGGGACATGCGGGAAACCATCAAGTGGACCAGCCTACACATTGTGGGAGTCCCAGAGGGAAAAGAGAGAGAGAAAAGGAAAGACATAAGGGCTAAAATCTCTACAAATTTGATCAAAGACATGCATATAAACATCCACGAAGCTCAACAAACTCCAGGTAAGATGAATTCAGACAACCACACTGAGACACACTATAATCAGAATTTCAAAAACAAAGACAGAATCTTGGAAGCAGCAAGAGAGAAGTGAATCAACTAGAGAAAGCCCGCACGCAGCAATGAAGACCCAATGCAGCCAAAAATAATAAATAAATAAAAATAAATAAACTTACCTAAAAAAAACAACCAAGGAAGATCTCAAATCAACAACTTAACTTTACAACTTAAGGAACTAGAAAAAGAAGAATAAACTAAACCCAAAGCTAGCAGAAGGAAGGAAATGATAAAGATGAGAGCAGAGATAAATAGAGAATAGAAAAACTAGAGAAAAATCAATGGAACCAAAAGTTGGTTCTTTGAAAAGATCAACAAAATTGACAAACCTTTAGCTAGATGGACTAAGAGGCGCAGGCAAGAAAGGAAAAAATAGACAAGTTGGGCTTCATGAAAATTGTAAAATTTTGTGCATCAAAAGACATACGTATAAATATAATAAAAAGGCAACATACAGAATGGGAGAACGTATTTGCAAATCATATATCAGATAAGGGATTACTATCCAGAATATATAAAGAACTCCTAAAACTCAGCAACAACAAAAAACCTGATTAAAAAATCTACAGAGGACTTGAATAGGCATTTCTTCAAAGAAGATGTACAAATGGCCAATAAGCATATGAACAGATACTCTATCACAATCATTAGGGAAACGTAAATCAATACTACAATAAGATACCACCTCACACCCATAAGGATGCCTACTATCAAAAAAATAGAAAACAGCAACTATTGCTGAGGATAGAACCTTTATGCCCTGTTGGTGGGAATATAAAATGGTAAGTCACTGTGGAAAACAGTATGGTGGATTAAATTATAGTGTTATATCAATGTTAAATTTTCTGATTTTGATCATTATACTTTGACTATATAAGACCTATTAGTTTTTAGTTGCCACCTAACAAATTATCACAGATTTAGTGGCTAAAAGATACCCATTTATTATCTCACAGTCCTGGAGTTCAGAAGTCCCAGGTGAGCTTAGCTGGGTTCTTTGCTTAGGGTCTAACATGGCTGAAATAAAGTGTGCCAGACTGGCCTCTTATCAGGAGGCTCTGGGAAGAATCGCTGGGTTGTTGAGTTGTTGGAAGAATCAAGTTCCTTGTGGTTGTAGGACTGAGGTCCCCGTTTTCTTTCTGGCTGCCAACCATTCTCAGCTCCTAGGGCCTGCTGCCAGGTCCTTTCCACATGGCCTTCTCCATCCTTAGGCCAGCAGTAATACATTGATTTTTTTTGGTGTTTTGATTCTCTGACTTCCTCTGCTTTTAAGTGGCTAGTGTGATTACATTAAGTTGCCCGGACAACATCTCTTTTGCTATGTAACGTAATTACGGGTGTGATATCAGTTCACACATTTAAGTCACATTCCAAGGGGCAGGGATTAGGCAAGGGTTGGGGTCACGGAGCTCGTGTTAGAATTTTGCAAACCCGATAAGAGAATGTCTTTTTTCTTGAGTAATACACACAGAAATATTTAGGGATAAAGGGAGGAGTAAAAACAATTTAGCCTCAAATGGTCCAGAAAAATATTATATATATATATATATATATATATATATAAAATACTTATATATTTTAAAGCTTCCCAGGTAACTCCAGTGTGCAGCCTGCACATATACATATATATGTATTTATATATTGTACATATATAGAGAGGAAAAGGAGAGAGGGCACATGGGCATGATAAAGCAAGTGGAACAAAATACAAGTGATTGGAGTTCCTTGTTTTATTATTAAAACTTTTCTGTAGGTTTTAAATGATATCAAAAATTGACCCCAAAAAAAATTAGGAAACAAAAGTCCAGTCCTTGTGTAGTGGTTAAAAATCTGGACTTCATTTAAAGCTGAAGTTTCTTGCCTCTCCCACCTCAATCTGCTTTAGGTCTAGAATCCGGAATCTTGGGATAGGAAGAAAGAAGTTCTCCTCCTACCCGCCAGCTTGTTCCAGGATTTCTGCTGCATCCTGGCTGGGAATGGCGGTGTGTAGGTGGGGAGGAGAGGTACAAGAATTACATCCATGTAATCTGATACCAGTTACATGTAGCTGGGATAATTGAAAGCTGATTCTCCAAGTGTGTGGGTTCTGCAAACCCCCAAAACCCCCGTTACTGGAGATCTCTCACTACAGTGGGTAATGTCTGCTTTGGCAGTCTGCCCCACATGGGCTCCTTAGGGGAGCATCACCAATAGGCAGACAGGGGCAGTCCCTTTAAGTGGCTCTGGGCCTCTTCTCTTTCCCTCTGAGGCCCACATCTGGACCATGGAAAACACTTATTCATCCTTTGCTCTGACAAGCCCTGTGAATGTAGGCTCTTCCCAACATGGCCACCACCAAGGAACCATCGGTCAGTTTATGCCTTTAGTCTTTTCCAGGCCTGGATTCCTGTGCAGCCCCACAGCTCCAGGAAATACAGGTCAGGATGTCATTCCCATTAGGCTTAAGGTCAGAGGAAAGTAGCCCAGTCCACCCCACCCCTCCGCATGGTAGTGTGGAGGGCTCACAGTACACTTGACAGCTCTTTCCAAAGCATCTCTAATATCCAACTTCCTGACCTCCTCACTCCCAGCGCTTTGACTCCCTCTTAGTGGCAAGTGCTTGGGTTACAGCCCAGTGTTTCAGCCACTCTCTCCAAGTTGGCTTTGGTGGTCTAGCTTTGGAATGGGGGAGAATTGGCTCCTATTTTGGGGGGGCCTTCAGCCAAAACAGGCAGACAGAATCACACTTTAATATCCTGTTGCATATGTTTATTGCTATTCCTGATTTATTGATTTTAGATATTATCTATTGATTCCTACTGTGGAGGATGAAGATATGGCCCTCTTACATCACCCCAGGCCCCCACTTCTCTTCCCTCCATCCTCTCAGAACAGGTATATCATACTTTTTTGGTTAATTCAATGTAAATTATTTGCCTAATTATGATTATGTATTATTTACTTCTAATCAAAGTGACGTATTATGATGATGTTTCCTTTGTTGTAGGATTTTTTTCCCCCCAGGAATTGAAATTTTTTTCTTATTTTTTTACTTTGCTAGTTTTCTGTACTATCACCAATTCTTCTCAAACTCTCCGTGGCATTATATAACTCCTTTGAAGAGTCTTTTCCACATGATCAAACATCCTGTGACCTATCGGTTTCACTTTTTTTTCTGGAAACTTCTGTCACTGGGTCTTCCATTCCTCTGCTTTATCTAAACTAGTTATACTTTAGGCCTGCTGCACAGCTGTGGGCTTAGACTTTCCTTCGTCTCTCTCCTATTTCCTGGATCTATTGCTTCTTTTAGGTTTATGTCTTCATTTTGTTGGAGCACATCCTTCAGTAACTTCCTAAGAAAGCTTCACGGGAGGAAATTTTTTAAAGACTCTGTGTATCTGAAAATGCCCTTATTCTGCTCTCACAATTGATAATTTGGTTTGGGTATAGAATTCCAGGTTGGAAATGATTTTCCTCAGCATTTTGAAAGCATTGCTTTTAGGTTTTACAGGTGCTGTTGAGAAGTCTAAATACCTTTTTATTCCTAAATCTTTGAACGCAGCCTGTTTTTCCACTCTGAAAAGTTTTAAGACCTATTCCAGTGTTTTGAAGTATTTAGTGCTTAATGATACGGATGTTTTTTCATCTTTTGTTCTGGATATCTGGTGCTTCCCTTCCATGTGGAAACTCACAGTTTCCATTTTGGGGAAACATTCTTGTATTATTTCTTCCTTTATATTTTCTCTTTTCTTTCTTCCAAAAAGTCCTATTAGTTAGATATTAGACTTCTTAAATTAAACCTCTGGTTTTGTTTCATTTTTTTCTTTTTCTCCTATTTCCTGCTTCAGTCTTTTTTGTTCTACTTTCCTGGAGATTTCCTCCATTTTATTTTCTAACAATTCTATTTAATTTAAAACATTTTTTCCTATCATATTTTAAACTAAGAGCCCTTATTGCTCTTTTCGTGGATAACTATCATGACTTTTCTCTGTGGGAATGTTCTAGTTTTGAGGGGAGGGGGTTGAAATTTTGTTTTGCTTCCTGCAGTATCTCTAGTTCCTTCAATCCTTTTTCCTACTTGTTAGCAGTTTGTCTTAAATAAATATCTTTAGGTTCATTCACATTTAAGAGTAAAGCCTTAAAAACTGGCTGGAAGCTCTGTGTGCATGGCTGGGACTCAAGGGGTAGGTTACATTGTAGGGTGACCAGCTGTGAACCTGGATGTTTCATTGAAGAGCCGCCCGGCAGAGTCTGGATCCGTAGGTCTTTTGGGGAGGAGGGTTGGGGAGGGGCACTTCGTTTCTCCAGAGAAAACTTCCAGTCTCCTGCCTGGCTGTACACCGAGCTGGTGTTCTCGGAGCCGGGTAACGCAGCTTCTGGTCTGTAGACTGTCTTCGTCTGTTTGCATCGCAGCTCTTCTCCTTCATCTTTCACTCACCTCACCATCCCAGGGCCCGGAACCTTTCTGGTTAAGTTTTTCTGTAGACCAACCTCTCTCTCTCCTCCTTGGGGGAGGGTGGTGGTATTTTCTGGCTTCCTGGAATAGGTGAGCGGACCTGGCCTTGAACCGGTCTCTCCTTACCCACCACCTTCTGCTGCACCTGGTGCCTCCAGGTCCTGGCTCTTTTGGGGATTCTGGGGTCAAGTTCACTTCTTTCTCCTTATTACCCGCTCTGCTGGCATTTGGTGTCCAGCTCTGTTAGTTCTTCTCTTTTATCTCCTTTCCTTCTTCTAAAAATGTATTAACATTTCTAGTGCAGTGTTTCTCTTGGGCTTACACTTCTTTTTATTATCCCTTTGCCCTCATTTTAGAGACGTTTGAAAATGAGTAAGTGTTCAATCTACCACAGATTAATAATGTATTATTTTTATTAGTAGTCAATATGTGGATACAGACACACACATGAACATATAAATATATTTGAATGAGCCAAAGATGAATAGTGAAAATAACCTCCCTTTTACCTTGTCCTTCAGTCCCTCCACAGAAGTGCCCGCAGTTACCAGTGGCTTGTATATGTCTTTCCAAAGAAAGGTTATACACCCGTTCACATAGATACATAAAAAGCATGTAAGTAGAGACGAATGGATTTTCCTTTAAATCAAGGAAGCAGTGTCTTCGCATAGCCCTGAAGAATATTCGTATTTTCAGTAGGGGGCAGTGCGTAACCCAGAGACGCGAATCTCTTCTAGTCGGGTTTCAGGTTCCGCTGCAGGTGGTCGACAGCGTTAGGGGCTCTTCAGGTGCCCCGTGTAGCTGGCTGCCTGCACCAAGGCCAGCTGTGGGTGTTGCTGGGGGGCACGTGCATGGGGCAGTTGTTGGTGGCCCTCTCCCACTTCTCGTGTGGCTCTCCTTATCATCCCTGTCCCCCCTCCTTCTATTTCGGCCTCTGTGTTTCTTCCTGTTTCCACCCTTTCCCCTCTGGATTCATTTAGCTGCCTCATGCTCCCATGGATGAGCCCTGGAGCTAAGGGATGCACCCTAATTTGGTGCCTCTTTGGGTTTTAAGAGTAAATTGGCACCCTAGATGGGTATGCTTTCCTCGCGCCCCTGGTTGGAAAGATTTTATTGGGACGTGCACCCAGAGGCCTCCCTGGACCTTTCAGATGGGCTGCTTGCCTTGACAGTCCAGAGCTGTGATGTCGCTGTGACTCTTCGTCCCTGCAACAGGGCCTGCTGCTGCCAAACCAGACCTGATCTCAAAACTGGAGCGGAGAGCTGCACCCTGGATCAGGGACCCAGACGGACCAGAGTGGGGGAAAGGCCGTCCTCCAGGTGGGTCTCGACCTGCTGGGCTCTGAAGGGTATGTCCAGGGGCCCAGGCAGCTACGGCAAGTCACGCAGTGTTGGTTCCGCCATCCTCGTGCTGAGCCTGTTGTGCGCCAGGCCCCGTATCGGTAGAAAACCGTGAATGAGAAGCTCCCTGTGCCTTCACGGTGTAGAAGAAGCTGAGAAACTGGGACAGCTTGGGAAAGATAAGGCGCTTGGATGAGCAGAAGTGAAACGGGGCGGCTGTGGTAGAGCTGACGGGGGAGGCGCGTGCTGGACGGCGGTCACGTGGAGCCGCGTGACCCACGGCCGTGGGCCTCTGCTGCCTGCTGCCCTGCTCCTCTGGCGTTCGGAGACAGGACTGCTGGCCTGTGGGAGCCAGCAGTTCGTGCATCTCTGTCAGGAGCTTACTGGCCAATGGCTGCTGTGTATACTTCTATGCCTCCCTTGTTTCCAAGGCTCATAAGAAGACTTTTGGACGTTTAACCTCACTTCTTTGTGGTGCCTCGAAAGAGGATTAAAACCATCCAGTAGCATCTGTGGCCAAGGTGCTCAGCGAGCTTATTAGCATCTGATGTCACGTGATCTCAGGGTAGCTATGTGGATGGGGAGAGGGAGGCTGGCTAAAGAACCCACAAGGATTAGCAGACAACTCCTGGGGAGACAGACTGGCTTTCAGAGAACATAACGGGAAAGGGTTTAAATAGAAGCCACTACTGATTCCTAGAAGGGTGGATCACGTTCATCTTCTCTGCTTTGCATAAGGGGTACTTATTGAATTGGGGCGCCTTAGCCGACAGGAGGCTGCAGAGTTCTGGGCAGCAAAACCGAGCACAGTTTGATTTGCTCCAAAGGGAAGAAGACGACGGTGGCCGTTAGAGAGGCGCGCACGCGGGCCTCGGCCGTAGCATCTGCGCTGCTTCCTGCTCCTGCCGTGGAGACGTGCACCTCCCACTGCGGTCCCAGCCTTTGTGCGGTAGAAGCAGGTGGACGGGGGAAAAGCAAGAGGACTTTCAGACCCCGCGCGATTCAGAGGTCGTGGTTTGGGCAGTTCCCGTGGTTGGTAATCGACCCCAAAGAGGCCAAGCTCTTCTGCTCGGCTTGCAGAGACAGACCTAGTCTTCACGACAGGTCATCCCGGTTAGTCCGAGGTTACACGGGTCCTTTTAAAGTGGAGACTTTAAAGTACCATGAAGTCAGCAAAGCACACAAGCTCTGTGTCAACACCCTGGAAGTCAAGGAAGACAGCCCGCGGGCCGCCCTCGTCCCCGAGATCTCCGGTGACCTGATGGCCGACATGGAGCACCTTTTCAATGCCGCCTATTCCATCGCGTACCACTCGAGGCCCCTGAACGACTTTGAGAAGATCCTGCAACTCCTCCAAAGCACTGGGACCGTGATCTTGGGCAAGTACCGAAATCGCACCGCCTGCACTCAGTTCATCAAATACATCTCCGAGACTCTGAAGAAGGAGATCCTTGAGGATGTCCGGAGCTCCCCGTGTGTGAGCGTGTTGCTGGACAGCGCCACAGACACCTCCGACCAGTCCTGTGTGGGCATTTACATCCGCTACTTTAAGGGGATGGAGGTGAAGGAGTCTTACATCACTCTGGCCCCACTCTACAGCGAGACGGTGGATGGATACTTTGAGACCATCATCTCTGCCCTGGACGAACTGGACATCCCCTTCCGGAAGCCTGGCTGGGTGGTGGGCCTGGGAACCGATGGCTCAACCATGCTGAGCTGCAGAGGAGGTCTGGTGGAGAAGCTCCAGGAGATCATCCCCCAGCTGCTGCCGGTGCATTGTGTGGCCCACCGGCTACACCTGGCCGTGGTTGACGCCTGTGGAGGCATCGACCTGGTCAAGAAGTGTGACCGGCACATCCGAACCGTCTTCAAGTTCTATCAGTCCTCGAACAAAAGGCTGAAGGAGCTGCAGGAAGGCGCGGCCCCACTGGAGCAGGAAATCATCCGCCTGAAGGACCTGAACGCTGTCAGGTGGGTGGCCAGCAAGAGGCGCACGCTGAACGCGCTCATCGTGAGCTGGCCCGCCCTGGCCAGGCACCTCCAGCGCGTGGCGGAAGCAGGTGGCCAGATCGGGCACAGGGCCAAAGGCATGCTGAAGCTGATGAAGGGCTTCCATTTCGTCAAGTTCTGCCACTTCCTCTTGGACTTCCTGAGCATCTACAGGCCTTTGTCCGAAGTGTGCCAGAAGGAGATCGTGCTGATCACGGAGGTGAACGCCACGCTCGGACGGGCCTATGTAGCACTGGAGACCCTCCGTCACCAGGCAGGACCCAAAGAGGAGGAGTTCAATGCCGGCTTCAGGGATGGGCGGCTCCACGGCATCTTCCTGGACAGAATGGAGATGGCAGAACAGCGGTTCCAGGCGGACAGGGAGAGAATGATCCTGACTGGGATTGAATACCTCCAGCAAAGGTTTGACCTGGACCGTCCCCCGCAGCTCAAGAGCATGGAGGTGTTTGACGCGATGGCCTGGCCAAGTGGGATGGAACTGGCCGGTTTTGGGAATGATGATATTCTTGCCCTGGCCAGATATTTCGAACTCTCACTGCCCCCAGGATACAGTGAGGAAGCACTGCTGGAGGAGTGGCTGGGCCTGAAAGCCGTCGCCAAGAACTTGCCATTCTCCATGCTGTGCAGGCACGCCCTGGCCCAGGACTGCCGCTTCCCCTTGCTCAGCAGGCTCGTGGCAGTGGTGGTCTGTGTGCCCGTCTCCACCTCCTGCTGTGAGCGCGGATTCAGTGCCATGAACCGGATCAGGACCGACGAGAGGACCAAGCTCTCCAACGAGGTGATGAACATGCTCATGATGACAGCGGTGAATGGTGTGGCGGTCACAGAGTACAACCCCCAGCCCGCCATCCAGCACTGGTACCTGACCTCCTCAGGCCGGCGTTTCAGCCACGTCTACACCTGTGCCCAGGTGCCACCCCGCTCCCACACAAGTAAGTATGCGTGGCAGAGTTCCTGGACGTGGGGAAGCAAAGGAAGAGAATCTTAGCTTCCCAACCCCACGCTGAGCTCACAGCCCGGTAGAGTCTGCTCAAGTCAGCTGTCACAGTAGGCTTGCTCTAAGGCGTCACGTGCCCAACCAGTTGCTAGACCAGTGGGTGCGCAAGACGGGACACCTCCCCTCCAGGAGATTATGATCCAGCTAGAAGGCAGGACAGCCACACTGCAGGGCACAGGGCAGAGAGCTAAGAGCAGGAATTTCCAGAGCAAGGCCGCCCAGGTTCAAATCCTCATCCTGCCGCTGGCTAGCACGTGGCCTCTGGCAACTCAGGCTCTCTGTGCCGTGGTCTTTCATCTGTAAAGCGAATTAATAGATGTGAAGGGCTTAGAACAGCATCTGGCGAGTAGTGCCCATGGCACTCTTTAAAGGATCAGACTACTGCCAGAAATCGCTCGGGGACTGGACCAGCGAGGGCAGAGACACCACATGCCCGTGGGGCTGTGCGGACCCCGTTTGCAGAGGGGAGAGGTCGGTGCAGGTCACAGGGGCTGTGAGGACGGTGCTGTGTGGAGGAGAAGGTTGGGGGTTTCAGGCAGGGGAGGGGTCCGTGAGGAAAGCCTCCCACCTAGCCTGGAAGGCCAGGTGGGGACTGGGCTTGAGGGGCAAGAGACATTATCCTGGAGGCCAAGTTACCGGAAATCTCAAGTAAGAAATTTTCCTCTTTTCAAGTAGTCACTGAACACCAAAGAAAACCAGAGCCTCTCCAGGCTGCTCCCGTGTCACGGAGCAGTGACAGAGCCGAGGTTTTTCCTCTCTCGGCGTCTTCCTGTAGTGGCTCTCCGTCCTCTTGCTTCCGCTGCCATCTCACCTCGGGGGCTGTGATCGTCAGCAGTGGACTGGCCTCAGGACTGACAGACGCTCCGTAGGAAGCCTGGTGGCCCTGGGCCCGCAGCTGGGCGGTGGGCGCAGGGAGGGGGCAGCAGCAGTGGAGAGAAGGAAGGAGGGTGATTCCAGCACAGGAGCCCTTCGGCCTCGCATTTGGTGAGTGAGGTGCCCTCAGTGCCCGACCCGTGAGGGTGAAGGAGAAGAAGACGCCGCCAGCTGCGCGCTTCTGCAAGTTGTAATCGTAGCGCGATGGGACTAGTACGTCTGAAGCAGACAGAGAACACGGCCAGATTGTATATGATAAAGCCTTCTTTCCCAGGCCGTTTCTCAGCCTCAGCACTGCTGACGTTTGGGGCCAGGTAGTTCTTCGCTGTGGGAGCCTGTCCTGCGCCTGGCCACCCCTGGCCTTTCCCACTACACACCCACTGGGTACCCTCCCCGTTGTAGCAATCAAAAAGGTCTCCGGACTCTGCCAAATGTCCCCTGGGAGCAAAGTTGCCCCCCCGCCCCCCCCGCACCATGAGCTCCGCTGCCCCGGGGTGAAAGGCAGCAGAGTGGGGCTCCATCCGGCCCGCAGAGAGCAGTCCTTGTCCGTCTCCAGTCTGTTCTGCCAGGTGTTCTTCACCGAGCATACCTTGGGGCGCAGTTGGTTGTGGGGAGGGGATTATCATCTGATCTGTTTTCACTGTCTGACCGTACCCTCCCTTTCCTCCCGCACGAGGGGCGGGGCTCAGGAAGGAGAAGATGGGAGCGCTCCGCGTGGAGGAGGCCGTGACCCAGAAGCCGCCCATCCCGTCCTACAGGGAACCCATGGAGGTCCTGACGGACTGCGTCCTAGAGCCGCGCCACGGACTCCTGTGTCCCCACCCCAGCCAAGAGGCCCTGGGCTGTCCTGATAAAGCGCTCCTGTAAGAGCAGGACCCTGAGGGGTTGCCTTGGAGACCCCCTGCTTCCCTGGCCCTCGTGATCATGGTGACAGGCCCTGGGATTCAAGGCTGCCCTAGAGTCTTCGCTTGGTGGGGGCTCTCTAAGCACTGGGAAGTGGCAGTGACAAGATAATTAAGCCCACATCCCAGGGAGGCGGGGGGGATCAGGAGGCGCACAGCCTGCTTACCAAGGCCCTCCTCTAAGCTGAGCGGCGACCCCACAGCACTTAAATGTGCAGAAGGGTTCGTATCTCAAGCTCATTTTAAGGTGCTTCAGGAGATAATTCCATCGTGAAAGATTTCTCCCCATGTTTTGGTGGCAGGAGGCCTTTTCTGAGGTGGGAGAGGCGGTCGGGGGTAGGGGGCTTAACGGAGCACTGCAGCGCCTGGGGAGCCGGGGAGCGTCCCCGCGGGCTGCCCACAGCCTGAGTGGCGTGGGCTAGTCACGCGCTAAGGGGCCTGGGCTGAGCAGCTCTAGGGGCAGCTGGCCTGGCTCTGGGATCTGTCCCCCTGGCTCCACGGCAGAAGCAGGGAAGCCTCAACTTCAAATGGGAGCCTCGCGTCAGAGACTTTCTCTATCTCCTCCCAGGGCCTTCCTTTAGGATGAGGCAAGCAGAAGCCCTTGGCACAGAGCAACCAAGAAAGGTTATCGTCCTGCAGCTCCCAGATGGGAGGAGTGTTTCCCTGGAGGGGGCCTGGCGTTTCCCACCAGTCGCAGCCCTTGTGTTGTGCTGAGCCCGGGTTTTCTACGGAGCAGAGCGGACAGGACAAGTTTGCACTTGGGGGGCTTGGGATCCTGTCCCGACTCTGCTGCAGGCAGTGGTTCAACCATGATTAATCCCTTCCTCTTTTCTGTGCCTTGGTGTTCCTCTCCATGAAGTGGCAGTAGAGAATCCAAGTGCCTGCTGGTGCCCCAGCTGCCACAGGACTGATGGATGACAGCTCCTCCAGCTCTGAAAGACGGCCCTCAGGCTGTAGAGTGGACTTGGCTGCCTTCAGCCCTTGTCCTTGTCCCTTGCCACCAACGTCCTTATTATGGGAAGAGGTGCTCTCTCAACATGCCCTCAGCATAATGGTCTGGTCCACTCTTCCCAAAGTTGCTCTGGGGACCAGCTTGGGAATCACTAGGGGTGTCTGTTTAAATCTGTTTCACCCCAGACCCACCTGATCAGATCCCCGGGACGGTTTCCAGCAAGGCCGCCCAGGAACTTCGTGGGCCCCCTCGAGCATGAGAACCACCACCCTGGCGGCACAGGGGGCGTCCCGCACTATTTGGTTCCCGTTGTCCTCTTGCCATCACCCCATCTCCTCTTCCGCCCTGAAGTAAAGCACTTTTCCTTCCAGGGCAGCTGCTTTGGGCAGGCTCCTAGGCTGCTCCTCTGGCTGAGGATGATGTAGTGTCTGGGCCCCGCCTTCCTAACCACAGGTGGGAAACGAGGGCAGGTTAGAGGGAAGGGCTTCTTTGCCGCTGCCTTTCTCTTGTTCTAGACGGGCAGGAGGTAGTGCTCCGTCCTGGCCATGCTGCCTGGCTGTAGGTGGGGTCCCTGCTCTGTCATGCAGGTCCAAGTGGCCTGGCCCTCAGGCAGCCATCTGTCCACTTCCCACTCCTAGAAGGTGCCGAAAGCCCCTGAGATGCTGGTACCAAGTGTCTCACTGTCTGGCAGAACCCCTGGTTCCCGGTGTCTCTGACTCTCCCTTCCCAGCACCCCACCCTTAGCACTTAGCCTTCGCGCCATCGCTTTCCTGTTTTCTTCAGCTTCGAGCCAGGAATTCCGTTTTCGCTTTCTGCCTTTTCATCTGTGGCACTGCCTCCCTGACAGCCCCGTGTTCCGGGGGGCTGAGGCGTACCACGGGCCCTTGGAGCTTGAACCCTGGCGGTGTTACTGTCCACGTGGCCACGATGGAGCCCAGGCCTCCCTCCCCCATTCGCGCAGGTCACTATGGGGAGTTCAGGAATCTGCACTCGGCCAGGCGCTGCGGGGATGAGTTGGTGGGATGGAAGAGAGGAGGGCCCTTTAAAGTGGGGGTTAGAGTCGCCACCCTATCCATAGCGATTCAAATTGAGGTGACTTTCTCGCAGGCATCCTCCCCACGGCACCTTCCATCCTTTAAGAATCCTCAGGGCAAGAGGCTAGTCGAGCGAGCAGCGCCGTGCGTGAGTGCCACACGCACGATTCCCTGTGCGAGTCTAGGCGTGGAGGTGGAGGCCAGCTAGGGACGCCGCCGCCTCTCCACATCTGTGCTCTGAGGAAGCCTCCGATGCCAGCTCGTGAGAAACTTGGGCCCCTTGGTGGTGGGGGGGCGGCGACTGAAAATGCTATTTGTCACAGGGATTTGCACTACCCACTTTCTCGAGGGGCACAGGCATGCCCTGGGTCCCCTCTGTTCGCTAATGGCAGAGAGGACGCTCGCTGACAATTTTGTGCAGGACCCCAGGCTGAGGCGTGGTGAGACCCCTTGCCCAAGCTGACATTTCATTTTGTTTCAAGAGACTTGCAGCATTTCAGACCCCAGGGCCTGGAGACCCTGTTGTTGGAGAGCCTTCCTATTTTTGCCTCACAGAAAAACAAGCTGAAGGGCGTTGGGGATGGAAGGAGCGCAAGCTCTCTGCCTTTGGCCAGAGCCCTAGCCACGCCTCCACCCTCGTTCCCTACCTGCGATCTCCGTAGACTGATGCTCACAGGGCTGACATTCTGAGTGACCAGCATTTTAACTGACAGTTTGAGGTCAGTAGCCATAGAGAGCAGGCGGGAAGGAGGGACCCCGACCCCTTGTTCTAGCCAGACACGTTGGAGTGTAATCTACTCCAGACCCTTTGCTTCCCTCGAAGCCCGGGTTCAGTTCCTAGGGTGCTAAGTATTTAGCAGGACAGTGTGAAGATGGGCCGTTTCCCTCATCCAAGTGTCTGTCACCCGAGGTCACCCCAGGTGATTGGCCCAGGGATGTTCTCTCCTCCTCTGGTTTCAAAGATGTGCAAAACCATGTGCAAAACATGGTTTAAAAAACCATGTCTGAGTCTCAACCTTTTGCTATTTGAATAAAGCAGAGTTTATTTCGACACATGCCTCTGTCCTGTTAATCCCGTAACCCAAACTAGCAAACTGGAGGAGATGCTCAAAGCTAATTATCGCTGGCTCAGAGCGAAGCCCGCCCCCGCCCCGAGTGACGCGTTGGAGCGCCTGCGCGGGTCGGGCTCGCTGAAGGCTTAGGCGGCCGGGTCCTGCTGCGCATGCTCGGCGCCCGCTGCCCGGGCGGGACCTCCGCGCACCGGAGCATCTGCAATTCTGACTCGCCTCCCGGCCTGGGCATCCCGCGCCGGGCCATGACGGCGCACTCCTTCGCCCTCCCGGTCATCATCTTCACCACGTTCTGGGGCCTCATCGGCATCGCCGGGCCCTGGTTCGTGCCGAAAGGACCCAACCGCGGGTAAGGATCGCGCGCGGCCCAGCCTCCCTGTGGACGCCTTCGCGGCCGCGCCCACCCCCTCCCCCGGCGGCTGCGCGGGCGGCGGCGGCGGCCCGCGGTGCAGCGAGCACTGTCCAGGCGCGCGCACGGCGCCCCACTCCTCCTCCCAGGTCTGTGCTGGGCCGCGTTCAGCAGGGAACAGGCAGGCGGTCGGGGCCAAAGGGCAGAGACGGTCGTGCTTTAGAAAGGTGGAGACAGTTACGGGTCACCGCCTCCAGCCTGTAAAGGTAAAGGCTCTGGCTAGACACTGATGCAGTTTGTCCACTCCTGCCCAGCTGTGACCTTGAGCGTCTGTCACGCCTTCAAGCCTTATTTCTTCTTAGGTAATTGGGGGTGATGATGGTACCTGCCTTTTAAGGCTGCTGTGAGGATTACACGAAATAATGTATATAAGACTCTTAGTGCATGGCACGTATTGTATTGAATAATTTTTAGCCAGTATCGTTATTTTTTGAAGGTCCTCTAGCAGGTTTCTCTACCTCTTGCACCATTTACCAGTTTCTGCTTCATATCATCTGCAGCTGTAAAGCGCTCTCTCCCCTTGATTACAAGTTCCTCGAGGTGGAAGATTGTCTTGTTCACCACTGTAGACCCCATTGCCCGGTGCTTGGTAATGTTGAAAGAATGGATCAAATGCTAATTGCTCTTGCACCAACTTCAAGTACTTTAGATCAGAGGTCCTAGGGCCTCGTTTGGGTTAGATTTAGCTTCGGCTGGAGGCTGCATTTGGGTGTTGCCTCTGTTCTTAAAGATCTGCAGGGCTAGGGACTTCCCTGGTGGTCCAGTGGTTAGTACTCCAGGCTTCCATTGCAGGGGGCAAGGGTTCGATCCCTGGTTGGGGGACTAAGATCCTGCATGCTGCACGGAGTGGCAAAAAAAAAAAAAAGGACCTGCAGGGCTGAGGTCCCATGGCCTCACTTTGTAAACCATTTTAGTGCCTCGCCTCCCCTGCAAACCTTGGTGAGCTCTTCCTTCTGAAGTTTTCCTCCTGCATTTAAAGCCTCTGTCTCCAGCGTTTGAGTAGATTCAAGGTAGCCAGTTGCTATTCTCATTATAACTGCTCATTGTGCCTCAGAGATGGCTCACGGCCTCCTTGCTTCTTGCCCTGTCTTCCGGTCTTCTGTCTTCCTTCCCTTTGCCCAATGAACTTTGGATTCCAGAGGTCACTCCCTGGTGGGTGGCTGCAAATGCAGCTCTGTGCAGTGTCTTTTCCCAACATGTTTGCATTAAGATGGAGAAATAGTGGGTGACTGAGAAGGCAGATAGGTGAAGGGAAAGATTTATATTGTAACTTGGATGTGATCAAGGTTGGCCTCCCCAAGAGGTGACACTTGGCGTTTTTATTTTCCATCTAGCGATTCTTTTTTTTTTGCGGTACGCGGGGCTCTCACTGTTGTGGTCTCTCCCGTTGCGGAGCATAGGCTCTGGACGCGCAGGCTCAGCGGCCATGGCTCACGGGCCCAGCCGCTCCGCGGCACGTGGGATCTTCCCGGACCGGGGCACGAACCCGTGTCCTCTGCATCGGCAGGCGGACTCTCAACCACTGCGCCACCAGGGAAGCCCCCCATCTGGCAATTCTTACCCTGAGTAGAACTCAGCCTCCCTGTGTTCAGGTGGCATCAGACGGGAAAGGGGCTGGCACAAGAGCTCTTTCTCTGGCCTCGGCCAGCCCTCCTGAGGGCATGCTTCCATCCGTCCTGACCTGACGTCCTCTCCCATTGCAGAGTGATCATCACCATGCTGGTGGCCACCGCTGTCTGCTGTTACCTCTTGTAAGTACTGCTCTCCCAGCTCAAAGTCAGCTGGGGCCTTTGTGCTCCCTTCCTTCCTCCTTTCCCAGCCCTGCTCTCCCCTCTGTCCTGGTACTGGCACGTTCAGCTCTTGAAAGGCTGAGGCTGTAAAACACAGAAGAGGAGGCGGTTGGAGAGGCAAAGAGAGCAATGGGCTGGAAGTCATGAACTCTGGGTTGTGGTTCTGAATGTAGCACCTGGACAAGCTCTGTCATGCTCATAGGCTACAGTTTTCTCATCTACAAAATGAGTGAGTTGGGCCAGCTCAGTGCCTTTTGTACCTGATGGGACATCAGAATCACCTGGAGAGATTGTAAAAACACAGCTTTTAGGGCTCCACCCTGGACCCACTAAATCACAATTCTCATGATCTGCACTTGGGAATCCATATTTTTTTTAAATTTTTATTATTATTATTATTTTTTGCGGTACGCGGGCCTCTCACCGTTGTGGCCTCTCCCGTTGTGGAGCACAGGCTCCGGACGCGCAGGCTCAGCGGCCATGGCTCACGGGCCCAGCTGCTCCGCGGCATGTGGGATCCTCCCGGACCGGGGCACGAACCCGCGTCCCCTGCATCGGCAGGCAGACTCTCAACCACTGCGCCACCAGGGAAGCCCGGGAATCCATATTTTTAATGCATGCCCCTGGGTGATTGTGATGCAGCCAGTTTAGAACCACTGGATGAGCAGTAGTCTTCAAACTTGGAAAAGGTCCCTGGGATATAGAAAACATTCCAAGAGATGCGAGTACCTGGACAGTGTGAGGGAATCCATTTCCAGGTCCTTCATGTCTAGATGTTCTCTCTCTAAAACTGCCATTCATGGTAGCCCCTCCCCTTTTACAAAAAAGGCACTCTGCCATGCCTCCCCAGTCCTCCTATGTTAGGTTGCTCCATGTTAAATCACCCTGGCTGCCAAACGGAGGGATAAATCCAAGCTCTGGTTTTGAGGGAGGCCTCTCTCATGCTCAATCAAGCCGGTATGGCTTCCTTTGGGCCCCTGGAGGCCGTCTTACCTCTTCCCTAATCCCAGGGTCCAGCCCCAGCACAGGGATCTTATAAATCTACAAGACATCAGATCAAACCAAATCTAAACCCAAACCCACGCGCCCCAGACTGAGCCCCCGTGCCGGCCGCAGTGTGGATGGCTCCATGAGACCCTTCCCTCCAGGACCCAGACCCTGCTGCTGGGTCGGTCATGTGATCAAAGGCGTGGTGTGAGGTGTGCACGGCAGAGTTCCTTGTGTCTGGGCTCACCCTCACTGTGCTGTCCCTGGCAGCTGGCTCATCGCCATCCTGGCTCAGCTGAACCCCCTGTTCGGGCCCCAGCTGAAGAATGAGACGATCTGGTATGTGCACTTCCTGTGGGAGTGACCACTGCCGCCGCCTCGGCCCCAGGTACTGCTGGGCAGCGGGCAGGGGTGGGGAGGGGCCCGGGGCGGCGGGAGGACAAGGTCGGGCAGGGTTGTAAGACTTTGCATGTGGATTCAGGCATTCGTTTATTAAGAAAAAAAAAAAAATGCTGAGCACGTGCTCCCTTCCTGCCCAGTGCTGCACTGGGCGGCAGGGATGGACGGAAGACCCGGGGTCCTGGGGGGAGCGCGTGGGCCCCGCCTTGTTTGTGGGTTTGCACGCCCCAGAGGAGGCGGCCGGCTGCAGAATCTGTTCTGAGTGAGGGGAGGGCGGGGGCAGGGAGCGGTGAGACGCCGACTGGGCAGGGGGCTGTCTGAGGTGAGCTGGGTGACGGGCACAGGCTCTCCAGGGCGGGACTGGGGGAGAAGGGTCTCCGCAGCGAGGCCGTGACTTGTTCTGTGATGTGCTTTTCAGGTGCCCCAGCTCTCTGGATGACCTTGGCTCCACTGTCCCTGATGACCCTTTTGTCACCCCTACAACTGTGTCCCACTCCCTCCGTGCTCCCTCCCCCAAGGCCTGCCTGGTTCTGGAAAGTACCGCCCTCCCCAGCCAGTCTGGGCCTCTGGAAGCCCCGAGCTCAGAGCCAGGCTGGAGCAGATGTCCAGCCCCCAGGTTCCCACTGTCCGCTTCCGAGTAGGTCCAGGCCAGGAGCTGACAAGGGTGGGGCTGCGCCTTTTACACAATGGGGCAGCCAGAGAAGGCCGCGCGTCCTGGGGAGAAGGCCTCGCAGCCCGGGATGCTCGAGCCTCGGGTGGGCCAGGCCAGGGAGGAAGCCCTGGGGGAAGAGGCAGGGCCCTGCCACTGTCCTGCTGTGTGACCCCAGGAAGCGTCCGCCTGTGTGGGCCTCCTCGCCTGTGAGATGGAGGGGCTCGGTCAGGTGTGGCAAAGGCCCTTCTTGGAGTTCCCCTTTAATTTTTGACACGTTTCGATGTGAAATTTCTGGAATTGTTGACGAAATGGAACACAGTCCCACAAAACATTACGATCCGAAGCATCATAGTCATTTGGATCAGGATTGAAACATGTATGTTTAGCATCCTTTATAGCCACGAAGTCACTTACATTGTCTTGCTCAGGAAGCGGTATCTCCTCAGAATATCCTCTTCCCCCTTCCTCCCCACCTGGATCACCTCCCTCCCGTCCCGGAGGTTCAGCCTGTGCACCGCAGGAGCTGAAGCGGCAGCTCGTGCCGAGGCCAGGCCTAGACCCTGGCGGCGGTGAGGGTGGGTTGCAGAGCCCCTCCCAGCAGCACGTAGGTCACCTGGAGCGAGGGAGGGCGAAGAGGGACAGGTGTGCGCGTGCTGTGTGGGCTGGGCTCTGCTGAGATGCTGCAGGGCGGGGGAGCCCCTGGCCTGGTGACGCCTGGAGAGCGTGCGGGCCTCGGAGCAGAGGGAACCTGGGGCCCCAGCCGTGCCTCCCTTCTCCTAGGGGAGTTGGGGTGGAGACCTCAGACGCTTGCCCACAGCCCCAGAGCTAATTGGAGTCCCCCCCACTCTGCTGTGCCACGTTGCCTCGCCGGGGAAGAAGGCAGTCTCTTGTATTTATTGACTGTTGAGTTGATTGGCATTCTGTTTAGTAGGCATCGTTTTTGGAGTGGTGGTAGAACGTGGTATGTCTCACCTGGATTTCTTGGTTCCGGGCTTGGCCTGTTGCTCAGATCGGGGCCTCCCTTTAACATCCCGCCCACCCCCTTTCCAGCTCCCTTCCTGTGCTGACCTCCGTGGCCCCCCTGGAGCGGAGGTGTTGAGTCTCCATTGGCGGCTAGAAGCCTGACCCGAGTCTAGTGACTAACGAGTGGTGAGGAAATTCCTGTTTGGTGGCCAAGTCCTGGCCGAGGCCAAGTTTGCTGGCTGCCGCTCCCCTGCCCATCTGATTCCCATTTCCTCGGTGGGTGGATTTGGGGCACAGGAAAAGGGACGGGCAGCTGCTGGAGCTGCAGCTCTGGGATGTGGACACGGAGGCTACATCTTCCTGAGACCTGAGCGAGAATACCGCCTCCCTGGATTTTGCCCAGAGCCAGGCCAGGCAGGAGGAGGAAGACGGAGGACGCGTTCAGGTGCAACTTTGCCCGCCACCCGTCTGTGCCCCAGATTACAGAGTGCATGGCCCCCGGGGCTCTGCAATAAAGCCGGTCCCCAACATTCCAGAGCGTGGCCTGCATCGTTCCTAATACCCCTACATGCCCCGCTACATACACGGGAGCCTGCTGGCTCCGTGCTTGGCCTGGGCGGGCATGAGCTTCCTGCCTGGGGCAGGGGCATGGAGTGAGCTGAGGGAGAGCTCCTGGGAGGAGCTGCAGGAAGCTGGCGCTCCCGCAGGAAGCTGGCACCCTCCAAGGAGGGTGCTTGGAGGAGAGACCCGGAGCCCTGAGGAGTGCATCCAGAGAGAATGCGGAGCCACAGAAGGGTTGAAGCAGGGGAGCGATGTGACCCAACCTGGTTTCCAGGATCATCTCTACAGGGTGCATAATGGGCCTCGGCTGAGAGTGGTGGCGAGGACAGGACGAGTGGGCGAATGGAAGGTCTAGTTAGGAGCTGAAGGGGACCAGCGCCTTGGCCGTGGGGGGAGGGAGGAGGCGGGGTGGACCCTGTGGTGAGGAGGGGGCAAATGCGGTGCCCGGTACCTGGCGGCCGGAACCTCTCAGCGACAGGCCGCAGAGGGCACGTGATGACCTGGGGTTTCCTGTGTGTCCTGGTGAGCTGGGTGTGTCCGGGGCATCCCCATGGAGACGCCCAGCTACTGGCAGGATACGTGGGTTTGGTCTTCAGGAGGAAGATGTGGCCTGAAGACATGGGGTGTATATGTCTGTCCCTGAGTTCTCATGGAACCACTCGGTGGCGGCCTCTGTTCCCCGGGTCCCGGGGGGCGCCCCCTGCTCTCTGGGCAGCTTCTGCAGCTCAGGGCTGGCAGACCCCCTCCCAGCACACTGTCTTCCCACCCTCCCTTTCTGCCTGTGCAGCCGTTCAGGGAGGGGGAGCTTGGGACGCCCTCGCAGGATCTGTGCCCGCCCGCTTTGCGTGGAGGGTGCCCCTCTCAAAGCTGTCACCCCACTCCGAGGGGGGCTGCAGGGTGAGTGGGTTTTTTCCGAAATGCACACAACCAGACGTGAGTTACAGAGGGGGAATCGGGTTTTATTCCGAAACGACTGACAGTAGGGAAATGTGAGCTCCGTGGGGTCCGCGCCCCTGCAGGGTGACTGGGCCTTTAACGGGAGAGGGAGAGCGGAGGGGAGGGGTGAGCGGGGCCAAGTAGAGCCAGGAGAGTGAAAAGTCACAAAGGATGGGTTGGCGTTAAGTGTGAGTAGGCCACAGAGACTGGGGGACAGAGGCCCGGGCCTTCCTGATTTCATCTCCGAGGAAGGGTCCCTGGGAGCCACTCCGGGGTTGCAGGAGATACACCTACCTCCCAGAGGGACAGAGGAAAGACTCACAGTGGTAAATGCTCTCAGGAAGGGGGGAGGGGCTAGGCGGCAGAGGCCTATGGCCAGGCATTGGCTAGAACAAGCAGTAAATTCTTCTGACAGCCCAGGGCTTGGTCAGACAGGAACTCCATGGGGCCAGGTCATCCCAGGGTTACGGCCTTAGGCGGCCAGAAGCCAGGCCGGGCTGGTCAAGTCTCTTAGTGCCTGCTGTGCACGGACTCGTTGTTTGTTTCAGGCAAGAAGTATCTCCCACCCGCCTTCCCCTGCCAAGTGGGAGGCACATCAGTAAACGTCGGCCTCTGACCTAGGTGCTCAGGGCAACTACAAGTAGCAAAAGATCCCTGAAGACGGGCAGTGGCTGGGGGTGGGATACCCCTGCACCAGCCCTCGTGGCGGAGCGGGGAGCAGCCTGGGAGACCATCCTGGGACTGACCCGACAAGCCTGTGGAGAAGACAAGGCCGCTGAGCTTAGCTCAGCTGCACGTACAGAAGGTGGCCGGCAGAGGGCAGTGCCGCCCAAGGGACGGAGACCTCCAGACCAGGCTGTGCCGCCCCTGGGAGTGCAACGCCCTGCACTGATGTGAGAGGTTGTGGCCTCAGAGCGTGGCCCTTCCTGGGAACAGGGATGATTTTCCAGGTGGTACCAGAGCCTGGATGAAACCTCCCTGAAGGATGTGTCATGACAACAGCAAGGTGCCAGGTATGGCCCGGGGAATCCAAAGGGCAAAGAACTAAGGGGCCTTGCCGACTGGATGCTGCTCTGAGGCCAGGCTTCCCAACAATCTTCCGTGACTTTTTCCCACCTCAACATGCTGAGATCTGGTACATTCCAGTCTATAGGAGGGACACCCATCAGCCCAGATTCTCAATGGAGAGGAAAAGTTACCTACAGAAGACGGCTGTTACTGCAGACCGCAGGGTCACCCCTCCCTGATAAAGCACCTAAAGCAAGGCCCTTGATGAGGGCCTTTGGGTTGCTTTGTACAAAAGTCGGTTCGTTGATAACACCGGGAACACGAGGAGCAGAGAAATGAAGTGGGGTTGGTTGCTGCTGTTCCTGAGACTCTCCAAGTCCTTGTGCTGGACGCGACGTTTGTTTACAAACCTTGGGGCTTCCAGGAATGAAGTCACTGGGCGGCCGCCACAGTTTTGCTTGACTTGGAACCAGAAGAGCGAGGGCGGGTGACCAAAGTCTCTGCTAATTCAGCCCACACTCCATGTGACGAACCTGCGTCAGAATCACTCGGAACAAAGCAACCCGTAGAATGCTGGGACCAAAGCCACGTCTGTTAGGACAGGGGTTCCCTACCTCGGCGCTGCTGACAGTTCGGCCTGGATAGTTCTCCGCTGGGGACCGTTGGGGGCGGGGCTGCCCTGTGCGTTGTAGCATGTTGAGCAGCACCCTGACCTCTGCCCAGTGGATGCCAGCAGAACCAGTCTCCCTGCCCTTGGCTCTGACAATCACACATGTCTCCAGCCATTCTGAAATGTTCTCTGGGGGTCCAAGTCCCTCTCCCCCACCCCTACGTTGGGAATCACTACTCTAGAATCTCAACCCCTCAAGTGACTGATAAAAATTTAATCAGTTTAGCAACCCAGAGAGGAGGTTGGGGAACCTTGAGGGAAGCTGGTACCCTGAGCACCAGGGTCCCCCGTGAGCCGTTCCCAGCAGGACCCGGAGCTTCTGACCTGGAGACCATGCCCTGGGGAGAAGGAAGCACCGAAGCTTTAGGGGATTATTGGGTGCCTGAGCGGACTCTAATCCCAGCGCCATGTGGTCCAGCAGAGGCCAGATGGGGGTGGGGGGCTCGGCGGTGGCGGGGGAGGGGGGGAGAATCGCGCAAGCCCAGTAGAACTTTGGCTCACCCTGCAGGCATCTGCCCGGAAAAGGGCTGGGACAGATATTCTCAGAAACCCGCAGAAGCCCCACCTCAGCTTCCTAACCTCAGGATTAAGGGCCGGGATTGTAGCATGGCTTCCCCCCTGCTGCAAAGGTCAGCCTTTCTTCCCCTGACAAAGCCCGGCAGACATTAGGGAGATGATTCTCTGCGCCCACCCACTCTCCGTCTCGTAAGCAGGAATACGGGAGGCCGGAAGGGTTACTGCAGAGGCTGCAGCCTTGATCCGTCGTGATCCTAGGTGCAACGGCCGTGCCCTTGGTCTGCAGCAATTGATTTGGCAAACACATTTTTCTCTTTTTTCTTTCTGCCCGGCCTTCCAGGAGCTGTTGACTGAACGGCCTCAGCTCAGCTTCGAGGTCGAGATAGAGAATCGAGACCTGGGCTTCCTGGGTTCAAAGTCCAGCTCCTCCCGATTATTAGTTGAGTGAAAGTTAGTTAGTCTTTCTGAGCTTCAGTTTTATAATAGCACTAGTGCCTGCTTCGTAGAGGTTTTGACTGTGAGCTGAGAGAATGGATTAAAGTGCCTGCGTCGTCAAAAAAATGCCATCAATAAATCACACCACTTTTACATAGTAACTCTTTACTTCTATGGCACCTTTCATTCTGCCAGGATCTCAGCTTCCTTCACCTTTGCTTGTTCCCACCATGGACACCACACTGATCCACCCTGTGGAAAAGGAAGTGGCAAGCCCCCTGAGTACTTTGACGTGTGAGATAGGACCTGGGAAGTAAGTGCCATGAAAAATACCTGGGGCCTGTGTATGCATCTGTATTTCTATGCTTCGTGTCAAATGTCCTTAATGTGATCTATAAATGTAGTGTCCTCTTGATGAAAACAATGCTTTGGGAGAGTGAGGGGAGAAGAGAGAATGGGTACTAGACTAGATCTGCTGAATTCTAAAGTTCTCAGGGAAAATAAACATGTAAGAAATAACCAGGGGGACTTCCCTGGCAGTCCAGTGGTTAGGACTCCAAGCTTTCACTGCTGAGGGCCTAGGTTCGATCCCTGGTTGGGGAACGAAGATCCCGCAAGACTCGCTGCACGGCCGGAAAAAAAAAAAAAAAAAAAAAAGCAGAAGAAGAAAGGAAGAAAAAGAAAGAAATAAACAGGAAATTTCTGAAAAAAGCCGAGTATTTACAGGGCCATTAGCCCTCCCAGATATTTAAAAGTATTATAATGTCACAATATGAAAGGCTACAGAAATGAAGACAGTGGTGCTGGGACATGAATAGACACATCAATGGAAGAAAACGAGTCCAGAAGTAAACTCAAATTGATAAACATGGCAAAGCAAATCCATGAGGAAAAGATGCATAAAGGCAATGAACAGCGTCGGGACTCTCTCCCTCCCGGCAACAAAATAAATGCCAGCCGGATCAGAGATTTAACAAATGTAAATGAAACTATAAATATACCGGCAGAAAACATGGGGGAATTAAAAAGAAATTATCTTGGGGCTCGCGCCTGCGCGGTCTGCGCCAACCCGCGGGCTGCTTGGAGGCACGCGCCCGCTGGGAATCCTCGGGACCAAGCGTGTGGGGAGGCTCCCCCCGCCCCGCCCAGCCGTGAATGAGGGATTACCATCCCGAAGAGCTCATTTCTTTTCTTGAGGTGTTCGGAGTTAGTCCCACACCACAGATTTTAACTGTTTATTTTTATTTCGAAGCAAGCCTGTTCTCCTGATCAACTGTTAGCATAATTGCTACCCTTATACGCTGAATGATTTATGGTGATGAGGGTGGAGGAAAGGGTGAAAATTATGGTGAGAGCAAGGCGACCGTGTACACTACTGTGATTGACAAGTATGTTAAAGTTTGCATTTTGTTTGTTTGTTGTCTGAATCGAAGATACTGTGACAGAGTGGACCCCTGAATTTTTAATCATCTAAACTGAGTAGGATACATGCGCTTTGGAGTCGGGTAAAATCTTCAGTCCACACCCTCCAACTTGCTAACTGTGACCCAAAGTCACAGTTAAATAACTGCTCTGAGCCTGTTCCTCCTCTGCTTAAAAAAAGAAAGAAAAAGAAAAGAAATTATCTTGTAATGGGGAAGATCTAACTAAGAGGGGGAAACAAGAAATCCAGCAGTGATGAAGATAAAGTTTGATAAATTTAAATTAAAATTTAATTTTCTGCAAGGCAAAAAGAAAAAAATTAAATAAAAAAGATAAATGACAAACGGGAAACGATTTACAACTCATGACAGACACAGAGGTCATCAACCAGATAAAAAGGACAGAGTAGGTAAACAGAAAAGGAGTCAAGCAGACAGATCACAAAAGAAGTGGTAGAAATGACTTTTAAAGATGCTTCCCATCATTTATAATCAAGGAAAGCAAATTGAAACAACACCGTAACCCCACCAGTACCTATTATATTAGCAAAGATCAAAACTGATAATAGACTATAGTAGACACATATATTAGCAGCCACACTCAACGCCCCCTGCACCTCCCCACGCTCCGAATACGTCCATGCACACCAGCCAACTTCCAACTGCCAGCCGTCTTCACGTCCTGTGCCGAAGGCTGGAAGTGCTGTCAGGAAATTATTGCCATCAGCACACTCCTCAACCAGACTGATGGGACTTGTACGTACATGCTCCCAGGGTTTCTCCAGCTCCAGGCGCCCGCAGAGCAGATGGCTTGCGCTTCTGCCTTCACCATGAGAAATGCATGCCCTGGGCAGCCTACCGACCCCAGAGAAGAAACATGGGAAGCGGACTGATCACAAGGTGACCTGGAGCCAAGTCTGGCCAAACCTCAGCAGAAGCAGAGTCAAATGAGCAAAAAAATAAATGCTTGCTGCTCCAAGTCAGGCTTTTCAGGTGTTTATTATGCAGGATTATGGTGACATAGCTGACTGATGCAGTGTTATGACAGATAGATCTAGCCCAGGGTGATACACGTTATGTTTCTACTCCCTTGCTGATGACACCTGCATTACTCCAGGTCTTCCTGTTATAAACAATCAGCATCCCTATATATGTCTGTGCAAATGTGCTGGAACTTCTTTAGGATGTATGTCTCCATGTAAGGAGCAGAGTTCTGGGTGATGTTTACTCTCAACATCACAAGATATTGCCCAATGGCCCTCCAAAGCGATTGTTTACACTCCTACTAACATTATATGAACTCCTGGACTTCATCTGTTATTCAGCCTTTTTCATTTTTTCAATCAGATAATGTGTGTGAAATGGTATCTTGTTTTAACTTGCATTTCCCTAATAATCACTGGTGAGCCTCTCTTTTCATCTGTTTGTTGACCATTTGGGTTTCTAATTCTCTAATCTGCCTGTTCATATTGTTTGATTGCTTTTCTATTAGTTTTTTTTGGGGGGGTATTTTTCCTATTGGTTTATAGAAGTTCTTTATGTATTTTAGCTACAAGTCCCCCTAACCCTAGAGAATCTAGTGCCAGGAAGAGAGAGGGAAGAAGACGGTGTGTTTGGAGGGGATGGTGGTGAGATCAGACAGCCCCATCTTTTCTACTGCTCTTTGAAACCATCGTTAAAAATATGAAAAACTAATCACAAATTAAGAAAAAATATTTGCAACGCACATATTTGTCAAAGGACTTGTATCCTGAATATATAAAGGACTGAACAGAATATAAGTATATAAAGAATATAGGGCTTCCCTGGTGGTGCAGTGGTTGAGAACCCACCCGCCAGTGCAGGGGACACGGGTTCGGGCCCTGGTCCGGGAGGATCCCACATGCCATGAAGCAGCTGGGCCTGTGCACCACAACTACTGAAGCCCGCACACCTAGAGCCCGTGCTCCACAACAAGAGAAGCCACCACGATGAGAAGCCCATGCACCA